>NW_010431260.1:0-6311 GCF_000710305.1 Buceros rhinoceros silvestris
GAACTGGATTCAGGAATGCACGGATTGGCATGTAAGGCAGAATGGACAGAGTCCTCCTCGGATGGCAGCCATTGAAAAGGAGGGCAAGAGACAGAGACTCTCATGATTCCCTCAGCTTTACACTGAATATGACGTCTATGGGTGGAACACCTTGTTGGTCAGTTCAGGGTCACCTGTCCTGTCCGCTCCTCCCCACAGCTGCAGCCTCTCACTTACTGCACCCCCACCGTGGCTCACAGGATTGAGCAGTGACCTTGGTCTGCACAGGAGCAAGCACAAGCCAGAGCCTTTCTGCACACCAACCCCTGGCAGTAACTGTCAACATCAAGTGTTATCACTGCTAGAAGCAGACACTGTCTGCAGAAACATGCCATTACCTTCAGAAAGTGCCATCACTTAGAAGAGACTGAGCTGAAAAGTGAAATCACTGAACAGAATTAGTGCTGTTCTAACTCAAACCAGGACACTAGGAGAACCTGGCAATTGCCTAAAAATTATGCTATGTCTGTTCTTACGCCCTATGATTCAGAGATGTCATTCAGGCATCAAGTGATACCTAGTACTGAATCACTCAGAGGTGAGTGACACTCAAACAGTTTTCAAGGTAACAGCTACTATAGGCACAGTACACTGGAGATTACCTAAACTACTGCAGGTGCCTTTGCTTCAGCACCTAGAGCTGCTGAACTCAAAGGCAAATGGTGACATCATGTTCTTCAATATCCACTCAGAGTAATGATTACTACCCTTTATCTGCCTGAAGGTAGATAATGCTGCTATTGATAGTCAAAGGGTCAGCTTTTCTAAGAAAATCAATGACATTAAAGAGTTTCTCAAGAAGGATACACTCACTGAGAAGGGCAGCAACAAAATAATAAATCTAGAATTGTTTTACACTGATGATATTTTTTTTATGCTCACTTTCAAGCAGAAATTGAGGATGAATTTCTTCATCATTTAGGCAGATCTTTAAACAACATATACTGATTCAAAGTAATTAAAAGCTTATCTTTGAGCTAACAAATGATAGTACTGGAAAATTCTTGGCGATTTTGTTCAGAATAAACAGCCAAATGTTATGATTGGTTTACAATACAATAATTCCATCGATTTGACATATCTTTTCCTTCTTGTAGGTTGGAAATACAATGAGAACAATTTTTTATAATATAAAAAAAAATTATCCAAAACAAAACCATATAATCAAAAAACGGCAACTAAATTTTTGCTCAGTTTGCTCTTATTTCCATTGCATTTAGAGTAAAAGCTTCAGTTTTTTCAGCCTTTCAATAGAAAAGCATATATCTTTAGCTGCATCAGAAATTATAGGCAGAAGAAAACAGAATAAACTGTTACCATAAATACAAGTGATGCTCAATCAACCTGTTACAATCTGTAAATAAAAAGAAAAAATACGCCCCTAACTGAGTTCTTCACCCTCCTTCTTAATACTTCTCAAGAGTCAACCCTTCTGAAACTCACTTGCAAAAAGCGGATTGCAGAACTGGGACTTTAATTTGAAAGCAGCCTAGCAGATATAATCTAATGTCTTTCATTCAAATGGTTGGTCACTTTGGATTTCTCTTAAACGGCAAACTCCTCAGAACAGACGCCTGCTCTTCATGCCAGAAGGATTAAGAGTTTTCTCTTAAAAAAAAAAGAGGGATAATAGACGCAAAATTGGGAACAGCACTACAAATTAAAAATTACTGTGTCTCACCAAAATCTATATAATTTATATAGAGTTTTATCTGAGCAAGAATTTAGTTCTAAAGGCCTGAATGTTCTTTATTTCATTATAAATGTCTTTGTAATTCTTCATGTGATTTAACAGAATATAAACATTAAAAAGACAGAGAACTAGTAGAATAGATAATTTTGTCTTCTGTAGTATCTTGAAGAAGTACAGGAGTAAAAAAGCAGGATGGCAAAAAGACATTTTCTACTCTTAAAATCGACAGCAGTTGGCTTTTCTGGAGGCAAACCCCTGCGGATCCTTAATTCCTATCTTTTCTGACTATTTTAAAAATGCTGCAGTAAAGGGTTGCTTGAATTTTCTCAGATTATGAACTGCAAATTAACACAGCCAGACTAAGAGACACCTCATTTATCCCATTTACAACCTGTGCATCCCTCTCATTTTTAGCACAATCCATCAGAAGTATTTACAATGCTGCAGAAAAGCCTTACTGTTTTTCACGCTGGCACAGGCTGCTTCCCCCCCTTGTTTTATATACACATGGAAAGTCACATTCTCACATTATTTGCTGGACTTTCAGCCAGTATCTCAACATCGCTGCAAACATGGAGGACAGACTCAGCATCAGATCAACAGCCAGATCTCCACTGGTCATGATGTCTTTACCATTGAAATTATGCCTTCAAACACCAGCAAAGCTGGAGAGGGGCACTGCAGCCAGCACCAGCCGTTCTACAGCAGGTTCTCTCATTTCCACAGATATAAGGCTAGGGAGACACTCACAATTCTTACAGCAACACATTTATACGTGAGATGTTTTATCTTCTGAAGAGCGATTCACAGTGAAGGCAATACAGATCGCCAGACATATCAGCCATTTCCTGGCAGGCAACTACCTACTCAGAGAAACAAAGGCAAATCTAGCCAGTCCTCAACAGTTAGATGTCCATCCCAGACATCACAAATGTCACTACAAATCAAGACAAATTATTAGCCAAAAAAAAAAAAAAAAAAAAAAAAAAAAAAAAAAAAAAAAAAAGACTGTCTTATCCCGAATTAATTTTCTAGCTATTAAAGATTGACCTAGTAATCACTGACAAAACAAAGCACAGTCTGTACACTGCAACCCAGATTAAATTTTCAGCCTGCCATGCAGTTACTATTGCTCTCTTGGATGACAGCACTTTTCCGCCTCAAGGCTTCAGTGTGCCATCTGGTGGATTTTCAGGATTCGGTACCTTTTTTAATGCACAAACCCAGTAATGACAGAGATGCCTGATACACTGACAGCAGTATCTGCCTTCTTCGGGCAATGACAGCATTCATCTTCTCATCCTGTATTTGCTCAGATTAGATTTCTACCTAAGAGTAATAACTTAATTCCTCTCACATTTCCACTCAAGTAAGTTTTTACTTCTACAACTACTGTGAGCTAATCCCTTACACTGATCTATTTTATACATAATTTAATGGTGGCGCTTTCAAAAAAACTTCCACAAAACTAGCCTAACAGAATTCCATATTTAGGGCCACAAGTTGACAACCTCAATGACATTTAGATGCTTAATTCTCACTCACCAAACAGGCTAGGCTTAATCTCTTCTTGGGATGAGGGTCAAAGATACCGAAGCAAACCTACTACCACACAACTTCAAACAGAACCGAGAGTGTGAGAACTGATTCTTCGTTCTGAGTACCACAGCAACAACTGCTGTTAAAAATACTGTAGTTTTTTATGATATCACATGAAAAATGTGAAGCCAGCTAAAATATTTGAAAATAATTTCTGAGCATGAGTTTTCTACGGTATTCACCCTGTCTTTGTATTGGTGAGGCATTTCTTTGTGTGATGAGGAACCTGGGATGGATGAATTTGAAAACACACCAAGTCCTTTGAGTACACAGCCCTGAGAGGGAGTGTTCTCTTCTACTCCAGCACAGTGCCACAGGCACTCTTCCACACTGTATGAGGTGCAGTCTATTCCAGAGCAGCTAAGACTTCCAGGATTTTAGCGCTAGAGATGGAGGCTGCCCTCTGAACGAATGAGCTGCAGCTGCCACAGAAGAGCATGAATGGGCAGTTGGACAAGGCTTCTAACCAACATATGACATAAATTCAAAAACCTGAAGATCCAATGACTGTGTGGGAATGAAAGAAAATACCACCTGAGAGGTGCTGGATATTTGGCTGTTAATGAATCTCTTTGCTGGAGTCTGGCTTTCTTTCCATCAAGAGAAAACAAGACAACACAGGTAAAACAGAAAGGAAAAGAAGAGCAGTGATTGAAAATGCAGCTTTTGGTTCTGGTCTCGATTGCTACTGGTTACCTGACCACTAGAGAAACACAGGCTCAGCACAGTTCTATCAGCCCCTGTGAGACTTGGCAAACATACCAAAGCTGTACTGTTTAAAACATTGATTTTAGCTGCCTTTTTGGACACCAGCTTGCTGCAGAGCTGCTCTAAGGTCAGCTGAGACAGGCTGTTTGCAAACTGAAAGCTCACGTCATAAGGTGAAAAGAAGATATACAACTAGGAAAGAAAAAGAAGACAAGACATGAATGTGGGGATATCAGGATTTAAGCGTTATGGTCCAAGGTGTTTTTCAGAAATGAACTGTGACTGGGGGAGACGGCAGTAGCAGTGAGATTCTTCTCTTTGGTCAGGACGTCCTTTACAACGGTAATGAAAGCTGAGGTCATACGATTGATCTAAAGTCTCTAGGAGACTGCAAGACAATGCTACTTTTACATAGATATGCTATGTTGCACCAGCAAGCAGTGTGACCTGGCAGGTGTGGATTCACAGTGAAAAACAGCTGGTGCTGGGACCAGGTACCGACACTACAAGTTAAAAAGGAGGTTATTTTGAATTAGCTCTGGCCTGACCCTATATAATTAATGACCATTAGGATTTAGAGTTCACCCTCCAGATTACTTTAGCCTGAAAAGAAATCTGCAAGTCCCAAGAGCACTTTGCAATGAAAACCAAAGCACGGTAGCAGCGATAAATTGAGATGCAATTAGAAAGTCCAGACGTGATCTCTGTAGGGAGTTTTCTGAGGACAGAAGTCTGGGGGAATAACCCCGGATTGCTGCAGGAGCAGAGAGGTGGAGCTCCTCTGGCACCATCTTGTCCAACCTCCCTACAGAGAGAAAGAAAAAAGTCCACATTTTTGTTAATGTTGCCTTTCCATCTTATTCTGAGATTTTATTTAAGAAGCAGAGTTAGGTTTTTATTATCCTGGATAAAACTGAGTGGAGCCCTTAGTGTACCGTATGTTCTCACTGCAAACTCAACCGACTCACAAATAAAAGTTACAAAGTGTATATTTCATTTAGAAATAGAAGTGCATGCAGGTATTGTATAAGGTCTTTAACCAAGACTGAAAGCACATTGCAAAGTTTAAATATTATCTGAATAGATGAAATAAAAATCTCAGTTGTTTCTTCCAGTAAGCTGAGAACGTGTAACAAACAATTCATTTTAGGAGATTAAAGCCACAAGATAATACAGATGACAGTAGTACAAGACATTTTCAATTCTCTTTCAGTCTGACATCTGAAAGCCATTATTGTCAACTCTCACAGTATTCCAATTTTACTTGCAGTAAAGCCCTGCAAATTATATCATTAGTTTTACCTATGAAAACTGACCATGTCCTGATTTCACAGTACATTCAGTCAAGTAAAACCTTCTGGCAATGTAGCATTTGAGTAGTGTCAAAAGATTTGTCATGACTTAACATTTTATACGGAGTTCAAGTATTATTTCTGGTATCTGTCATAACGCTTGTTTTTACAGAACAGCAGCGTTTCTGAGGCCTCCACAGCATAGAAGGAATTTTAACACTTCTGAAGAAAATGGTATGTCAAAAATGTATTTTTATAACTCCCCAGGTACATTCAATCAGTTTGAAAGTACACATTTACTAAAACGAGTTAAGGTGATATAAGTTAGATTTAAATAAAAGAAGGAATACCTTACCAGGTTTTGCACCGGCTCAGTTAAATCAGTTTAACATACAATTTTAAGGCAATACTGTGCAACCTTGTGCTCACATAAAGTCTGATGAACTTCTCTGGACAGTCTTCACTAACCAGCAGCAGGTTCCATTGGACGAGTCTTTACCGTGTCTCACTTTGCAGAACGTTGCAGTGTACAGTGCACCTGCATCCCTTTTTCTCACTTTTAAGGGTTTTATCTTTCTTCTCTTCCTGTCTTCTAGCATGTGGTTAATAAAGGCGTTACAAAATTCCTCAATTAATTCATGTACAAATTAGATCCAGGCCCTAGCAACAGAAAATGAATTCTGTGTTCTTAGAACTGCCATGTCTGAAGAACCCCATTTAAGGTAATTTGACATGTATCTTTTTTCTAAATTACCAAATGTTTGATTTAAATTTACTGTCACATCGTAACAGCCCTTTGCCTGAACTAGCACATGTTTGGTTTCGGTTCACAAGGCAACTGGAGGAGTGAAAGGGGTCATGAGGTGCAAAATCAGTTGAAAAGGGGAAATACATTATGTATGCTCACCACCGAGGCAGAGCCTGAAGAGGCACTAAACGGTGTGCCCGAGCGCGGGCAGCTGCGTGTCGGGGACAGACCC
>NW_010431261.1:0-297 GCF_000710305.1 Buceros rhinoceros silvestris
TCCACCTCCCCAGGCCCGGGGCTCAGCCAGACCTTCCCCAGCGGGCAGGGCCTTCCCCGCTGCGGCACGGGCCGAGCCGAAGGTTAATGTCTCGCCCGCTGCTGACTTCATGGAGCTCCTCTCCGACCAGAGCCCCTTCCAGCTCCAGAGCAACGACTCTTGACACTCTGCCGAGGAGAAAGGAGAGCAGGACCTTACCGCGCTCGCAGTGGCACAGGTCACTGAGACACAGGACACAGGGTGTGACAGGGCACAGGACGCGTGGGTGCTCCACGCTGGCCAGCAGCTACACCATGT
>NW_010431262.1:0-306 GCF_000710305.1 Buceros rhinoceros silvestris
TCAGTGTCTGGTGTGGCCAGGGAAGCTGGAGAGCGGCTCGGGGCTGAGGTGCTCTCTATCCCCATCCCACAGCTCTGGGGTACAAGACCCCCCCTCCCACACTCACCCACGCACTGATTCCACTGGTAGTGCTGCACGTAGCCCTGCGGACAGCCGCAGCGGTGGCCTCCGAGCACGTTCTGGCAGCCCCGCTGGCCACACACTGTCTGTCTCTGGGGCAGGGCAGGAAGATCAGTGCTGGGTTAGCAGAGATGAACCCAGGAGTCAGTGTCTGGTGTGGCCAGGGAAGCTGGGGAGCGGGTGCGG
>NW_010431262.1:728-9276 GCF_000710305.1 Buceros rhinoceros silvestris
ACGGTACCCGCCGGGCAGCCAGCGTCCTTGAGGGTGCCCACGGGGGTGGGTGATTTAAGGTTCTGGTGATCTGCTCTGCTTCAGGCTGCCCATGCTGAGCATCGCCTTTTCTGCAGCAAAGACCATGGTGGGTTTTGCTGGAATCGGATCTCCCCTGAGGAGTTCCGGGACCGTTCCTTTCCCAGCCTGGCCGCTACAGTTGCAGCCCTAAGTGTCACCTACTTGTCCAAGAGCCACTTTCCTCAGCAGCTCAGGCGCTGACCTCTCCTTTGCACCAGGGCTTCCCCTGGGGGTGAGGATCAGTCCCTTCTTGGCCGGCGTGAGCTGCCTCAGAGACTGTGAGTGAACTAGGAGCTCTTCCACAGGGACCCAGAGACCCAAACCCACCTTCGCAGTTGACACCAGAGCTGTCCAGGGAGAATCCTTTCTGGCACTCGCAGTTGTAGCTGCCCGGCGTGTTCAGACACTGTCCTTTGGCTCCACACAGCGAGGGCTGAGCCGTGCACTCGTTATTGTCTGCAAAACACGGGTGGCCACTCGTAAGCCCGTCCCCAGCTGTGTGTCGCGCCGTGGGGCTTAGCCCAGGTGGAGCAGCAGACAGACAAGTCAGACGCACAACCCCCAGCCGACGGGAGAGGGGAGCTGCTCAAAGGCCAGAGCTGGGAGTTGGAAGGACTCTCCTGGGCTTAAAGGTAACCCAAGGGACCTTGCTGGTGCGGGTCAGCGAACGCCCCTACTCACCGATGCAGGACGAGTGGTGCTGAGTGAAGCCCGGTGGGCATTTGCAGTTGAATCCTCCGATAATGTTGACACAGAGGAACTGGCAGTTGTGCTGCTTGGTGGAACATTCGTCCAAGTCTACAGCAAGAAGCACAAGAACACGCGTCTCAATTTATCTGACAGATATTTTATCTCCGTGGCCTGAGCCTGTGACACCTGCACGTACACGGTGATGCACAGTGGTCCTGGGCAGGCCAGGGCCTGACACGGACTCATCTCAGGAACAACACACACAAAACCCTCAGACGGGAGTAACAAGCCCAGGGAGCCTCTCCCCCCTCAGCTGCTGACCCCACACAGACACAGCTGGAAGATGCGGAGATTTTTCTCTGCCTCTCCTGGAACCCGCCAATCCCACACTGCCAGGTGCTCAGGCCACCCCCCTCGGAGCCTGATGCTTCAGGACTGCGGGAGGTGGGTGAAGCCCCAGCCTGGCAGTGCCAGCTCCAGGAGGAGCCCACTTGGAGACTCCAAGGCCCTGGAGCTCAGCACAGGTTGGGGTATGCTGGGGCATGTATCTGCAGGAAGGGCAAGGAGCGGTTTTGTTCCCCTGATGAGACAGATCTAGAGCGTCTGTGGACGAACCCCTCACGCATCTGTCCATGAGGGTCCAGCACGGCACCTTTTCCCTTGTCTAGCCTTCTGTGTCTGAACAGAAGGTCCTGACTGTTGTGTCACACGTTCCTCAGCTCTTGCCACCCCCCTGAGGTGAGGGCAGGGTCTCTGCTGCCTTCTCCTGACCTTTGCAGATCTTCCCATCTTCTTGCAGAATGTACCCTCGGGGGCAGGAGCACTGGTAGCTGCCTTCTGTGTTCTTGCAGATGAAGTTACATGGCTTGGGAGACTGGTTGCACTCATCCAAATCTAGACTCGAGAGACAAGACGCATCAGCGTTCGCAGGTGGTGCTGCTGGACGGGGTCCCCACCACCCCTTGGACCATTCAATCTATCAAGGGGCTCCCGAATGTGAGGTGACCCCAAGCGACAGGGCAGTGTTGAGAGCCCAGCTATGGCCAGAGGCAAGGGCAGGGCCCAGGTGGGGGTTACAGGACCTTCTCTTTGCATGCTGAAAAGGCAGGGGGGAGCCTGCCAAGGCCAAGGGCTGTCCGGGGACACAGGTCCCCCTCTCCCGACTCACCCACGCAGGCAGTCCCTGTGATGTCCGCGGTGTAGCCCAGCCTGCAGTGGCAGCGGAAGGAGCCGATGCTGTTGATGCACTGCCCGTTCTTGCAGAGGTTGGGCAGCACTTTGCACTCGTCGATGTCTGTGGGAGGGAGGGAAGGACCTGTTAGTGCCAGCGCTGCCCCTGTCCTCGTGCCCCTGTGCTGGGGCAGCTCCAACTCTCCCTGGAAGCCAGAGACTGTTCAGGGAGCTGTAAGATAACACTGCAGAGGTTCTAGCCGATGCTGTTGATGCACTGCCCGTTCTTGCAGAGGTTGGGCAGCACTTTGCACTCGTCGATGTCTGTGGGAGGGAGGGAAGGACCTGTTAGTGCCAGCGCTGCCCCTGTCCTCGTGCCCCTGTGCTGGGGCAGCTCCAACTCTCCCTGGAAGCCAGAGACTGTTCAGGGAGCTGTAAGATAACACTGCAGAGGTTCTCATCTGCTCCAGGCACTGTCCCAGCCAGCTCCCAGGGGAATTCTGCCTGTACGCACATCTCTGCTGTCTCCCCTCTGCCCTGAAGGTGATTTGGGCCCCAGCTCACCTCTCCCATCAGTGGAGTACCCTGGCCCGTGAGGACACATCTTCTTGTACTGGGCGGTTCCGGGAAGGGGACAGAGCTCGCACTGGGGCCCCCAGCTGCGCCCGCTGTTGCAGCAGCACTCAGATTTGGTGACCAGGTTGCGGTTGGTGGAGGACATCTGGCACATGGTCTGTAGTACTTCAGTGAAGCAGAATCCTTGGCGGGTGTCTGGACAGCGAGAGTGGGGACCAAGGTCAGGATCTGAGACAGTGACAGCACCAGCTTGTCCAGCCTGTGCCAGTTCCAGCAAGGAGGGCAGTGTGGTTGGGATGACGTTCCACACCCTTTCCCCTCAGAAACCCTGAAACATCTGAAAAGCTCCATCTGCTACTGAAGAGGCTGCTCAAGACCCCTAGGATGTGGTAATTACCGATACACTCTGTGCCAGAGGGACTGACTTCAAAACCTTCGTTGCAGTCACAGCGGTAACTCCCCACCGTGTTGACGCAGCGGCCGTTGGGGCAGATTCCAGGCTTGGTGCGACACTCGTTCTCATCTAGGAAGGAAGGAACCACAAAGTGCTGCAGTGCGGCCCAGGGCAAATTCCAACCTTCCATGAGTCCCCACGCTACCACTGTGTGAAACACCTTCACATATCCTCGAGGACCACTTCCATGTCCTGAGGAGGCTGAGAATCCACCTGCCCTGGTCCTCTCCCAAAGCAGGGTGCTGAGTGCCCCACTTCCCCGGTTTGCATGTTCCCCACCCGCAAGCGGCCCAGCTGCTGGGCTGGCAGGGGGGCCCGGCTCTGCGTTCCTGCTGGGCAGGTCTGGGCTGTCCAGTGCCGCCCTCCCAAAAGCAGCTCAGTGCAAAGCAGCTGGATACGGACACGGAAAGACTCAACAGGAAGGACACATGGCACAACACTGTGTCATCCCGTGCAGGAACTGTGTGCGTAGGCATCTGCTAGGACATACGGGAAGTTCTGACACATGGGAAACCCTGGGGAGGAGCTGTTTGACAGACGGACATGGCAAATGCCTAGGAGAGGGTGATCTCCACCCCCACTGGGAAGCCCTCCCAGCCTGGCCGTGGTACCTGTGCAGCCCTCTCCATCGGGCCTGCGCTGCATTCCTGGCGGGCAGATGCACATGAAGGTACCGATGAGGTTCTTGCACAGCATCCCTCGAGACTCGCAGTCGTGCAGTCCCTCTGCACATTCATCCAGATCTGCAACCGAGAACCTCGTGAGACCACGTTCAACCTGCCAGCTCCCATCTGCCCTGTTCCGCCAGCCCCTCCTGCCTGGTCCCGGCTGGCTGGTAACAGCCCGGACACCAAGGTAGGGGAGGGCGAGGACAAGCCTTGAGATGCCGGCTCCAAAGTCCTGCCTTCCCTCCATACCGCGAGCGGCTGGGGAGGGCGAGGGAGCTGCCCTGGTGGGCGCTGAAGGGGATTTTACCTCTGCACATCCTCCGGTCTTCTCGGAGGGCGTACCCAGAGGGGCAGGTGCACTCGTAGGAGCCAAAGGTGTTGATGCAGCGGAAGGCACAGAGCAGGGGATTCAGAGAGCACTCATTGATATCTGGGAGGCGGGAGAGGGGAGAGAGGAGAGAGCTCAGCTCTGTGCCCTCAGCAGGGTCAGCTGGGCAGTGACAGGGGTGGACCCCCCGGGACAGCCACCCCCCTCCCCACACATGCATCTCATGAGAGCTTTGTTCCACCAAGGCTTCCTGTCGTGGTCTTCAGTTGCAGAGGGACAGACAGCTGACGTCTCAGCTAGGCACAGTGTCCTGGCTCCGTGGCGAGGCAGCTCCTGCATGGAGGCAGGTCTCCAGACCCGCCCCCGGCTCCAGCCTCAGAGGAAGCCGAAGGGGCCCAGTGCTGATGTACACGCTGGAGCAGAGATGAGCCCCAGGCAGCTTTTCTGCTCTGTCCATTTGAGGCTGACCTGACTGCTGCTCACCCAGGCAGTGACCCAGCGGGGTCACACACACAGCCCAGTATGCAATGGGGGTGGAGGGGTTGCCCGCAACAGCTTTACCTTCACAAGTCATCATGGGACCTGGCTCAAAGCCCTCATCACAGGCACACTCGAAGCCTCCCACCACGTTGGTGCAGGTGCCGTTCCCACAAGGGTTGCCGATGGAGCACTCGTCGGTATCTGGAGGGAGTGAGGCCCACGTTAGGTGGGTGAGTTCGACGGGGAAGGTTCTCTACGCGCAGCCAGAGCATCCAAACAAGCCAGCAGAGCCCGGAGCCAGGGGGGAAAAGCAAAGGGGCAGGGCAGAAGCAAGCTCCTTCTTCTCCACACACACCCCCTGATGATCACGCACGTGCTCACAGCCTCTGAGGTCAGGAGGGTAAAAGCGCGAGGAGCGGGTGCTCCCCGTGCAGACCCTTACCCACACAGTTGACACCGGTGTAGTCCAGGTTGTACCCGAAGGGGCACTCGCAGCGGAAGGACCCGTCGGTGTTAATGCAGGCCCCGTTTACGCAGACACCCAGGTTCTCTGAGCACTCGTTAACATCTAGAAGGGAAACCAAGGCACTGAAACCTCAGGTGAGCAGGCAGCCAGACACATCCCCCTGTGGCCTCAGGACGGACCCTGCGATCTCAGAGAGCCCCTCTCCAGGGCTGGGGCTGAGCCTCTGGTGGGCAGTCAGGGACCTCGGGAGGGCACCCAGCCCCCTGCCCTGCCGCTGGGGGTCGCCTCTGCTCTCCACACAGCCTGGCTCTGGTCGCTTCTAGGCAACCTCCCCCCAGAACAAATTTATTTTTCTCCCCAGGTCAGACCTTACCTTCCCGGGTGTCACCTGGCCCTGGGATGGCCCCGTGGCCGTATGGACACAGCTCCTGGAAGGCGACTGGAAGAAAGCAGAGAAGTGTGATATGGGCACAAGTGCTTCTGCTCGCAGAAGCTGAAATGTGCCTTGGAGGCTTCTGGAGCGTGACGGAGAGCTTGACAGCTCACTGCCCGTGAACCCCAGCTGGCTGGAAAGCACCAGAGCTTGCCTCGGGTCTGGAGGCACCGAGATGCTTTTGCTGTATCTAAAGCCCTGCAGAGAACCGAGAGCAGACCCAGAGCAGAAATAAGCCTGACTGTGGTTGCTGGAGGCCCAGGGAGTTCTGCAGCTCGGTGAGGGCTGCTGGGTTCCAAGGCAGCACTCTCCAGCTGGAGGAGCCCTTTGCCAGGCAGCTTGCACACTGCAGCTGTGCCTGACCTTCCCACCTTCCCACACACTACACGTGTTCGGAGACACACGCAGCCAGCTCTCCTGTCAGGTCCCAGCACACCCACCGCTTCCTTCCTGCGGGCACAGCTCACAGGGGTCTCCCCAGCCTTCTCCTGGCATCTTGCTGCAGCAACACCGAGCCTTGGTGGTGTTGAAGGCCTTGGGGACAGAGCACTTCCCGTTGTCAAAGCGAGTGAAGCAGAAGCTCTGGCGAGTGTCTGTGGGAGGAGGGGGAAATGCCCAGGTCATTGCAGACACCCAGGAGGGTCACACTCCCCTCGCCACCACGATGGGCTGCACTCACCAAAGCACCGCCGGCCGTTATCAGACAGCACAAAGCCTGGAGGACAGACGCACTGGAAGCTGCCGGGGGTGTTGGTGCATGTCCCGAAGAGGCAGATGTTGGGCTCCTCTTCACACTCGTTGATATCTGGAAGCACCAGGACACATTACTCACAGAGCAGCCAAGGGTCACTCCTTTCCTCATCACTCTACAACCAGCTGAGGCTGCGATGTCTGGGGAGCTCTGATGACATCACCCCGGCCCCAACCCTGAGCGTGCCCTCAGGGCAAATGGCACGCTGAGATGCCAGGGCACAGCACAACCACTGAGCTTCCTCCATCACCAGAGCAGGCCTTGCCTTGCTCTGCATCCAGTTGCGTTCAAGAAGATATTTGGGGGTGGTGATGCGCGCCCCAGCCCGCTCTGGAAGCTGATGGTTAGTCTGGGAACAGCCCCAGGTGACCACAAGCTGTGCTGGAAACGGAGGAGGCAAGAACCAACATTACCGATGCAGTTGTCGTTCTGCACCTCGTAGCCAGGGGGGCAGATACAGCGGAAGGAGCCTTCCAGGTTCTGGCAGGTGCCCGGGGAGCAGGTCCCAGGCAGGCTCACGCACTCGTTGATGTCTGCAGAGAAGGGGAAATAACCAGTGATAGTGTCTGAGCTCAGCTCGGAGGACTCGGGTGCAGGGGGAACCTTACTGCACCCAAGCCCAACCTGCAGCTGCACCCTGCTTTGCCCAAAAGATGCAAGAGAAGCAGATAAGACGTTTTCCAAGACCTCGTGCACCCTGAGAACAGACCCAGCCCTGCAGGACCTGCTGCTGCAGGGGGCAGTGGTGGACACAAGTAACAGAGCACCGTGTGCCTGTCTGCCCCACAGCCTCTGCCTGCAGGGGGGTTCCCAAGGCGCCCCTGGGGCACGGATGGGACAACGTCACTCCTCACTGCCTGCAGGTCTCAGGACATGGAAAGGGACCGGCTTGACTATTCCCTGCATCGCTGGAAGGGAGATGCCGGCACAGTGGGGCCAAGTGCAGCTCTCCATGGGCAGTCAAATGACCAGGCTTTGGCTCCAGAGCACGTGGGGCCTTGTGAGCAGAATCCACTGCTCCATTGCCTCTGATGGGACCAGCCTGGCGACCACGTCACAGCACTGCACAGTGCCAGACACGCCAGCACACAGCTCAACCCACCGAGAAGGGCCAGCCCGCTGCCCAGACACTCACCGACACAGTTCTTCCCGTCAGGGGTCCGGTCGTACCCCTCCTGGCACAGGCACTGGAAGGCGCCGCTGCATCAATGTCTGCGGGAGGGAAATGATAAGCACAACGGGAAGAGAGACGCACAGCATGTGAGTGTCAGTGCGGCACCTTAGCCAGCCCCACGCCTCTGGCACGTACAACCACCCCTACAGCCACTGCCAGGTGACACCCAGAGGTGCCCTCTGCAGCCACTGCCAGGTGACACCCAGAGATCTCCTCTGCAGCCACTGCCAGATGACACCCAGAGGTCCCCTCTGCAGCCACTGCCAGGTGACACACAGGGCTGACCCCCTGTTTGCCACTGTGGGACACGCCATGGCCCACAGCCGCTGCCACAGTGACCCTGCTCAGCAGTCCCACGGTGAGGATTTCCCGGAACTCACCCATGCAGTCGTTGTTGTGGGTCAGCTCAAAGCCGGGGAAGCAGAGGCAGTTGTAGGAGCCAACTGTGTTCTTGCAGGTCCCGTTTCCACAGGGCTGTCGGTCACACTCATCAATATCTGCAGAGAGAAGGTCACAGCTGAGTCAGGGGCAGAGGGACCTGAAAGCCACTGTCCCGGGTGCAGGGTCTGGGCAGCTGCACAAGACCCTTGTGACTGTCAGGGGCAGCCTGGGATCAAGAGGCCCTGTGGCTCTTGGCTGTCCTTGGCACTACCCAGCGGGGGCTGGGGAGAGCTCAGGTCCATCCTGACATCTGATTCACGCAGGACTGTGGCATCGCACTGACCCATGCACATGGTCTGCTCCCCCGTGGCCTTGAAGCCGTTGTGGCAGATGCAGACGTAGCTGCCCTCGGTGTCAACGCAGTCCCCGTGGCTGCAGACGTTGGGGATCTCCTGGCATTCGTTGCGACCTAAACCAAAGCAAAGCGGGCACCAGTGAGCAGAAGGGATGGAGCAGACGGGAAGAACCGAGGCACTGGCCTTCTGCAGACCCTGCCTGCTGGTGGGACCCCGCGTGTGTGAGCAGCAGCACAGCAGATCGGGGTCAGTCGCTATTTTCTGAGAGGTGGCTTCACAGAGGACAAGATTTACACACTGAGTTCCCTAAAACCCCATAAATTTAATGGGAGAAACTGGTCTGAGCCACCAGACTAGAGCTGCACTTCCCAGGGAGCTCTTCCCATCCCTCCAGAGCCCACAACCCCTGGGAGCTGTTCCAAAAGGACAAACGTCCCATCAACAGAGCACAGCCAGGTCACAGTCCCAGGGCTGACGGAAGTCCAGGAACCCAGGGCTGGGACCAGCCTGTTGTTCACCCTGTCCACACAAAACCCTCTGAAGAGCCCTCTGAAGGGCAGG
>NW_010431262.1:9434-11875 GCF_000710305.1 Buceros rhinoceros silvestris
CGCCTCGCACGCGTGTCTCTGGAATAGGCAGCAAGAGCTCCCGTCTTACCCACGCAGGCTCCGCTGGGCGACAGCTTGTATCCGGTGGAGCACTCGCACCTGTAACTGCCCGGGATGTTGATGCAGTCGGCGTTGCGCTGGCAGAGGTTCTCGCCGCTGCTGCACTCATCGATGTCTGCGGGAGGAGAGCAATGAGAACCCCGAGTGTGCCGAGTGCCCGGTGCGTACCACCACGGGAAAGCCCCCACGACAAAGGGTGACGGTTTAAATCAAAAGAGGGAGATTTAAACTAGACATAGAGAAGTTGTTGCTGCTGAGGGTGGGGAGACCCCAGCCCAGGCTGCCCCGAGAGGTGGGAGCAGCCCCATCGCTGGCCCCATCCCAGGTCATTTGGCCCTTGGGGCTCTGAGCCCCCTGCTCTGGGGGCAGATGTCCCTGCTCTGGGGGCAGGTGTCCCTGCTCCCTGCAGGGGCTGGACTGGGCGAGCTCTGAAGGTCCCTTCAACCCAAACCAGTCTGTTGTAGGGCTGGAGTGGCTCAGTGGAGACAACTGAATTTTAACCCTCGGTTTGCTTCAATCAGGATCAATTTTCAACCTTTTTCTATTGCTTTGCAGTAATGGGAGTGTTAGTTACAACTCAGAACTCTGAAACACATTTGCAAACTTTTCCTAAAACCCCCCAAAAAACAGAGGAAGAGAAAACCAAGCAGGAACATGAATGAAAAGCAGCAATTTTTGTTCAACTATTAATGCCAAAAATGAAGATTTTGAGCAAGCTGAGAACACATAGGCTGTCCATATCTGCTGACAACCCTCTCTCTGGTGCCCCACGAGGTGGGGAGATGCTGCTGGCAACTCTCTCTGGTGCCCCACGAGGGGGGGAGATGCTGCTGCCACACTGAGAACCCCCCACCCTCCCCGGCACCCCCGGCAGCGTTGCCCCCGCTGCCCCGTTACCTTCGCAGATGAGCAGGATGTTGTTGTAGCTGAACCCAATGGGACACTCGCACCTGAAGCTGCCGATCTGGTGGATGCAGACACCGTTCGTGCAGATCGCAGGGATCTCGCTGCACTCATCAATATCTGTGCACAGACAACAGCTCTCAGCATCCCGGGGAGGCAGCAGGGAGGAAAGTGTCCCCCAGAGCCAGGCCACTGCTGCCCTTGTTCATTCTAAAAAGACAACTACGAGAGGTGGAGGAACTCTTGAGGATTGATCCTGGATCCTGCAATGCAGACACCGTTCGTGCAGATCGCAGGGATCTCGCTGCACTCATCAATATCTGTGCACAGACAACAGCTCTCAGCATCCCGGGGAGGCAGCAGGGAGGAAAGTGTCCCCCAGAGCCAGGCCACTGCTGCCCTTGTTCATTCTAAAAAGACAACTACGAGAGGTGGAGGAACTCTTGAGGATTGATCCTGGATCCTGCAGATCATGCCAGGCTCGGGCGGCTCTGCAGAGGTCTGGGTACACAACAGACCCACACAAGACTCCACCAACTACCAGCCAGTCCATCTTTCAAGACCACAAAAGGTCTGCAGACAGCCCACAAATCCCAGGACTTTCACCAGCTCCTCTGGCTTTCATCCACCTGAACCCACCTGAAGCCGTGGCTCTCAGCAGCGCCCTGGGGCTGCAGGGCCGGCACTGGGAATGCAGTCACGGGGCTGGATCTACCCGGCACCAGCCACTGCCTGCAGTCACTGGCCAGGTGTCTCCAGATGGGACAGAAACCAACACACAATTGCAAATGTGGGGAGGTCCGAGCAGCCCAGGAGCTCAGACATAGGCTTGAAGGCTTGGCCAGCTGCTTGCAGCCCTGTCTGCCACCTCTTTTCCTTATCTGTCCTCTGCTCAGGGCTTAATTCGCTAAGGGAGGGGAAGGGAACAAGCTCACAAGCACTGTGGGAAGAAAGCAGAGGAGCAGAGAGCAGACCTGGCTCCGTGGGGCACGGCGCTCCACTCACCGATCGGCTTTCCGGTGTGGATGTCGATGATGAACCCAGGGGCCTGGTTCCCACACAGGATCTGGTACTCAGCTGGAAGGGGAACATCAAGGTCACGGCCATGGCCGGCAGGGATGGGATGAGAGGGACAAGGGTCAGCTATGGCTGGAGTGAGCGGAGCGGGGATCTGCACACAGACGCTCCGCAGAATATTCTGCAGGTGCCAGCACACGATGCTCGCCCTTCTCCACCTCTATTTCGTTAGCGTCTGTGTCTCAAAGGGCGTAGAAAAGCGAGGAGGCAGCTACGCTATGAAGATGCCCTTCCAGAAAGGTTGACTTACGGCTGGCTGGCGTGGGGCAGGGCTCGCACGGCTTGTTCCAGGCCTTGCCAATGTTGTAGGAGCAGCAGCACATCTTCTTGGTCATGTTGAAGGAGAGCTCGTTCTCACACGTGTCGTTGTAGTTGCGATAACACACGACCTTCCCCATGTC
>NW_010431262.1:11969-12220 GCF_000710305.1 Buceros rhinoceros silvestris
ATCCCACCCTGCCCTGTCCTGGCTCAGGGCCTGCGGGGGGCACGCAGGAGAACCCAGCAGTTGGCTGCAGTGACGGGCTGAAGCCCTGCTCCAGCGAGAGCGCAGGGTCCTGCCCCATCGCAGCGGCACAGCTCCGCTGGGTCTCTCACCACCCCGTGCCAGCCGCTCTCCCTACAACTGCTGGCAGGGTGAGCGCCAGCCCAGCCGGCACGGGCAGCGTGTGCGGTGTAGGGGCAGGGACGGAGGGAGGC
>NW_010431262.1:12281-16424 GCF_000710305.1 Buceros rhinoceros silvestris
GCCGCCCCCGACAACTGTGGGGGCGTGAGGCCCCGGCCCCGCCGGCACGGGCAGCGTGTGCGGTGTAGGGGCAGGGACGCAGTGAGGCACTGGTGAACTCAGGTGTCCCGAGCTCCCATCTCATGTGGTGCTGGTGCTGCCCACAGGGCAGGGCACTACCAGACCCTGGCCCGCAGAGTCGAACCACGCCGTACCCATGCAGTTATTTCCTCCGTTGACTTGCATGTACTCGGGGGGGCAGACGCAGGTGTAGTTGCCGAGGGTGTTATAGCAGGTCCCAGGGCCGCAGATCCCAATGTGGGCAGAGCATTCATCAATATCTGCCAGATAAAGGAGACTGGGGGTCAGAGCACTGGGCACAGGCTGCGGGTAGGCTCAGCACAACGTCCGGGTGGGCCTGGCACAGGGACCAGGCTGGCCTGGCACTGGGAAAGGGGACAGGTGAGGATGGTGAGTCTGGAAGAGTAAGGGGAAGGCATTCTGCCAAGCACTCCTAGGGCAGCGCAGACACACGCATGACCGTTGCGCACACGTGTGCGCCACACACGCCAGGCACGCGGACGAGCACAGGCACCACGGCGCAGCTACCTTCACAGATGCGCGTGTCCTCGTTGAGGTAGTAGCCGAGGGGACACTCGCACTGGAAGCTGCCAAAAGTGTTCACGCAGTTGCCACCCTGGCAGAGGCCCGGCAGCTCCTGGCACTCGTCGATATCTGCGGAGGGAGAGCAGAGGGGGTTGTTCACCAACAGCCCAGCCCGGGCAGCGCCTTCACCCTGGGGTCCCCGGTGGGTTCATCCCACCACCTCCAGCCCCGGGTGGCTGGAGCAAGTTCAAGGAGAGCACACATTTGGCGGTCAGGGGCTCAGCGGGCACCCAGCCAGCCCGGTGCCATGGCAGACAGTGCCCGTGTGGGTCTGGGCTCCCCCAGCACCCAAGACCCTGGTGAGGGGGCACGGGGCGTGGGTTGACTTACCTTCCAGGATGACAGTGATGGGGTTGGGCCGGAAACCTTCTCCTCCAGGGCACAAGGTCTTGTACTCGGCTGTGGAAAAAATCAGTCAGGGCAATCCTGAGCTGAGTGGGTTCCCACGAGACAGGAGGGGTAGGAGAACGAGGAGACACCCAGGAGAAATAGCCATGAGGATGGTGGCAGTGGTCCGGGTGGAGCAGCCTGACTCCCATCTCATGCCAAGCCAGCTTAGCCACCCTCTGGCACACCTGCCCACCCCAAAGGGGGTTATTCCACATCCACTCCCTCTCCCAGCCCACTGGGAGCCCAGCCTGGACCCTGCAGGCACAACCGGCCTGATCTCCCCCACCCCCCTTCATTCTCCCCCATCCAGCCCTGCACTGATACCACAGAGTTGTCGCCTTCTTCCTCAGCTTCCCGTGCTGCATCATGAGGACAGCACATCCCGAACCCAGCACCCCCAGCCTGAGCCGAGAAGCCGTAGGGAAGCGGCTCCGTCTCTCCTCGCGCCTCTACACTGCCCATCTGGCCCATGCCCACGGTCACCCCAGACATTTTCCCAACTCACTGGTGTTGGCTGGAGGACAAAGCTCGCAGGGGTTGCCCCATGCACGACCCAGAGAGCAGCAGCAGGATGCTCGAGTGACCCCAACTCCAATTTCTGCGCTGCAGGAGATCCCCCCATCTCCTCGATCCTGGGTGTCCAGGAAGCAGTTCCCCACACGCGTATCTGCACAAAGACAGCAGAGGGTGAGCGAAGCCTCTCCAGTGAAGCCTTGTGTGCACAGGAGGAACGAAGGGCACTCCTGCCCCAGGAAGCAGGGAGAGGGGTGAGGCCCCAGTCCTGTCCCACATGTCCACACCCGTGTTGCAGTTCCAGCTATATGGGACCAACAAGAAGGACCACCAAGGTCTTGGATGGAAGGTGTGCTCTTCCCACAGGTCCCCACTCACCCACACAGCCCACGCCAGTGGGGTTCAGCTCGAAGTCCTGTGGACAGTTGCAGAGGTAGCTGCCAGGGGTGTTGACACACAGGCCGTTGATGCAGTTCACGGGATCTGCACATTCATTGATGTCTGAAAGGGTGGAAAGATGAAGACTGAAAAAACAAGGTGAAGGGTGCCACAGATACCCCAGCCCCAGCCCTAAGCCCTGTGCCGTGTGTTCAGGGTGTATCCCCATGAGCGCGGTGTTTCTAAGGCTCTTCATGTTACGGCAGGCAAAGCCTTTCTAAAAACAGACCTTGCCTCGTCCTACCTCGCACCACCCTGCCCAGAGTCAGAAGAGAGAAGCAGAACCACTCTGAGCTTTCCCTCCTGCCCACCGAAGGTCCCCAGCATCAAGCTGTGCCACGAGCAGACACATCGTGTCACACAGGGACGCTTTGTTGGCTTTAGGCTGTTAGTGCCGCTCCCTGCCATGGCTGGGGCAAGCTCACAGCAGCAGATCACAGAGCAGTGACCCCCACCCAGCAGCCCGGTGAAAGCCCTGTACCTGTGCAATTGCCTCCACTCCTGTCCAGTTCATAGCCGTCATCACAGGCACAGCGGAACATCCCGGGCAGGTTCTGGCAGGTCCCAAAGACACAGATATTCTGGAAGGTGCATTCATCAATGTCTGCAAAAGAGGGCGAGCTGGGGACTCAGCAGCTGGTAGAGTGAGGGCCAGGCCAGGCTTCTCCTGCTCCCATCCCAAGGCCCAGCTGTGGGTAACCCAGCTCAGGACGGTTCTGGGGCCATGGGATACCACCTCTGGGGAGCAGGACCAGGCTCACTGTGTGCACGCCCTCTCCTCTCACCCCTGTTTTGCTGATTGTCCGTACCCTGCATGGATCCTTGGCTCAGTCCAGCCTCTCTGGAAGAGGTGGCACCTCAGGAGCCTGGAACTGCCAGGTGATGGCGGGTCTTGCTTAGTAATGCATCAGGTGGAGACACCAAGGCCAGAAAGGAGGTGGACACTGGCTCTCCTGGAGCAGCAGTCAAGCCTCTGGGCACTTACCCTGGCAGGCCTTGCTGTCCTCTGTGGGATTGAAGCCCATCTCACACTCGCAGCGGTAACCCCCAGGTGCATTGAGACACTGTCCATTCTCGCACAGGTTCACATTGTCCGCACACTCGTCCACATCTGGAGAGAGTCAAGCATGAGACTGACAGGGTGTCCACCTGAAGACAGGAGCTTCGCACAGCTGTCCTAGAAAACTCCCACAAGCTCATTGCACCCCATCGTGGGAGGCTGGGAGGAGGGGGCTGCAACACTTCTCATTGCCCTGATCCTCCCCAAACCCCTGCTGAGGAGAAGGTGGGTCTCTGCTGGCGGTAGCTGAGCAGGCGGTGGGGCTGGGCAGGCTGCAGTGGCATTTGCGGAACATCTGGTTTGGGGAACCCCAGACAGAGCCAGCCAGGGCTGAGCCAGGCTGGTGGTTAAGAGCGCGTGACTCCATGTCCCAGTAGGACGCCCAAGCCACGTTCCTGCTGCCAGCTGGGTCCAGGGGCCTCACCTGAGCAGACGAAGCCATCCCCGTTGAAGCCCTCTCGGCAGGCGCAGCGGTAGGAGCCTGGTGTGTTGACGCAGTTGGCGTTCAGGTTGCACTTGTGCTCTTCGGTTGCACACTCGTCCAGATCTGGGCAGGCAGAACACCCTTGTCAGCATTTTGCCTCTGGCCATTCCCCCAACCCGGGGTGGCTAGTGTAGGGCCCGGGGAGGGGCACACCAATGGCCCTGGAGGCTGGAGCCTCCAGACACATGGGGCACTCAGGAGGCTCCATCACATCTCCATGAGCCTCAATGGCCAGGAGACACTCCCCTGGAGCGCTGGCATAGACAAGGTGGCCATGAGATGCTTCCACACACATACCCACACTCCCAGTACCTCCCCAGTTCAGACGCATGTATCCACCACACACATGCCGGCAAGTTCCTGCACTCACACACACCAGACACACCCCAACACACCCCTTCACACCCCTGTACCCCTGCTGACACACTCTGTCCCACCACTCACCACCAGCCACACCACCAACCCAACAATCCCAGCGCCAGCCCCATCCACTCCACATCCCACAAGCCCTCGCTCCCACGTTCACGGCTTCACAGACGCGGCTGCAGAGCCTGACTGTGCTACACCCGCACGCTCACACCCACAGTCCTCCTCTGCCACACACCCACATCTC
>NW_010431262.1:16544-21958 GCF_000710305.1 Buceros rhinoceros silvestris
GAGCTCAAGAGCGTTGTAAGGGTGGGTGTCACTCAGCCCACAGAGCACCCGGACACAGCACTCCCCCGGGATGAGAACTCACCGTTGCACTTCAGCCCGTCCCCGAGCCAGCCCGTGCGGCACTTGCATTTGAAGCTCCCGGGCACGTTGATGCAGGACGCGTGCATGTCGCAGTTGTGAGCCCCGATCTCGCATTCGTCGATGTCTGCAGGAAGGAGGGACATCAGAGCTGACACAGCTCTGCTCCCCCAGGAGAGGAGGGGGCAGCCAGGGGCAATCCTGCCAGCGGATCTGGGTACCGATGGCTCTCGGGAGCCTGAACCCCAGGGGATGGGAACGAGGTGCTTTGGGGAACAGGCTGCCTGCAGTTGTACCCTTGAGCTGAAGGGCTGATCTGTGCCTGCCCTTGGAAGATGAAGACCAAAGGAAGGGCAGGTCCCTAGCTTGGCTATAACCTAGGAAAGAGTCAATTCCTGCCTTCCCAGCAATCTCTGCCTGCCCCAGCACCAACCACAGCCCCAGGTGTCCACAGCCTCCCCCAGTGTACAGGGATGGTGTCCTCTCCAGGAGATGTCTGCGAGGGCTCCCACCAGCACCCCTGATTCCAGGTCTGGGGAGTTCCCACCTGTGCAGCCCGTGGTTCCCTTCTTGACAAAGTAGCCCAGCTGGCAGTGACAGATGAAGGAGCCCTTCGTGTTTTCACACTCGCCGTGCAGGCAGATGTTAGGGTTGAGATCACATTCATTCACATCTGCAGGAGAAAAAGGACTTGCTTGGAGCACCACAAGAACCATGACGTGACTCTGGGGCAACCTTCCGTATCCCTTCCTCCACCCAAGAGCAGCCTTGAGACGCAGCGCTGGCACATGCCCAGGGCCCAGCCTTGTCCTCACCAATACAAGTCTTCATGTCCAGGGACGCCATGAAGCCATCGAAGCAGAGGCAGCGGTACTCGCCGGGGATGTTAGTGCACTGCCCACCATCACAGATGTCTGGGTTATCCTCACACTCATCAATATCTAGAGAGAGGAGACCACGGCCAAAGGAAAGACATTAGAGCCAGTGAAGGGGTATTGTGGGAGCAGGAGGGAGTCACAGGAGGGGCTTTGCTCTGGATCATGTTGGGACAGGACGCTGGGGGCGCTACTGAGGGGCTGGACACGGCCGTGGCAAAGCAAAAACACCTCTCCAGGGAAATCACCTCTCTGGAAGTGACTTACAGCTGAGACCCCCTCACTCTGGAGCCAACCCTTTGGCTGACTGGCAATGGGCACAGAGGTCCCTGGGGCAGCACCTCTGAGAGTCGAGCTCACAGCTCACCTGTACACGATCTCTTGTCTGGCATCAGGGCGTAGCCTTCGCTGCAGCTGCATTCGTAGCTGCCCTCTGAGTTGGAGCAGTGGGTGTCACAGCCGCCATTGGTTATGGTGCACTCATCAATGTCTGGGGGAGAAGGGAGAGCTCAGACCACTGCACGGATCACGGCCCGGGGTATGTGCCTTGTGCTAATGCTGCTCAGACACCGTGCCCCCACAGAGACAGGGTGGGAGAGGAGCTGAGGGGCAAAGAAAGCTCCCCCAGCCAGACGAAAACCCTCTTGCCTTCTCTGCCAACCACTTGCAGCTCACAATCAGTTCACAGCCCCTTACCAGTGGTGCCAGTCTGGCTGCAGCTCGACCAGGAGGCTCCCCCACTGAGCTTTATAAGAGGCGTGAGGCCAGGAGGGTTCTGGACACTGGGGTCTTGGCACAGCCAGCTGGCAAAGGGGAGCACTCACCGACACACCCTTGCCTGTCCAGCGTGGCCTGGAAGCCCGAGTCGCAGGCGCACTGGTAGGTCCCGATGACGTTGACACAGCGACCGTTGCGACACAGGTTGTCACTAAGGGAGCACTCGTTGATGTCTGCGGTGGGAAGAACAGTTTGAACATGCTGACACCACGCTGAGCACCGTTTGGTACCACCTCTGGGTACCCCCCACCTACTGCTGTCTCCAAACCAAGTCTGTCGTTGTCTCCTTGGTCAGTCTTTAGGGAACAGCAGGTGGAACAACAGACATTACAAACACACTGACACCCTGGGCAGGACTCAGTCCTCCCTGGAGGAGTGTGTTCTACCCACACATGGGACTGGAAGGGGAAGACCCAAGTCTCCTGTACTGTTACCCTTGTACAGGCTCTGGTTGTAACGCAGCTTTGCAGCATCTCACCTACGCAAACGTTCCCTTCCGAAGTCAGCTCGTGGCCAGGGGGGCAGATGCATTCGAAGCTGCCATCGGTGTTCATGCAGATCCCGCCTCGGCACAGCAGCGGGTCCCGCTCGCACTCATTGATATCTGCAGAGAATGATGTGAAATGCGGTGGGTTGCCCCCTTCAGCTGGGCTTTCTGGATAACGGGGGGGCGCTCTGCCATGCACCCCAGTCCAGCACCAGGACAGATCCCAGAACAGAGAGACTTCACAAAATTAACAGGGAAATGAATCGAGGGCTTGGGTGAGCCCAGTGCGTTTTGGGAAATCGCAGTTCTTGCCCTTGACCTCAGCAGAACATAAAGTGTAACGTCAGGAGGAAAGAAGTTACTGGCTTTGTGCAGATCAGCCACCGGGGACTGGAAGGACAGTTCCTAGCTCACGTCCCACCCAGCTTAGGACATTTCCACAAATGCCTTCAGCAGAGGGAGAGCTCCTCGAACACACAGAGTTTGGTTCGAGACCAGCAGAGAGGATTTCTTGGTAACAGCCTTCAGAGCAGTGCCAGTACCAGACCCAGGCTGGGAAGAGGTCTGTACACTGGAGAAAATCTCCTAGAAAAAAGGGATTGTCTGTACTAGGAACTGGAGAAACTCCTGACACAGATTAAACTGCTGTGAGAGAGATGCAATACAGCCAAAGATGAAACCAGGCTGCTGGCATTACAAATAAAAAATAAATAAAGTGTCAGAGAAGTCTGTAAATGCCAGATGAAAAAACCCAGACAAGGGAAACTCTGGAGTGATGCACTGGGGCAGCTGGAAACAGAAACCAACGGGAGGAGACGAAGCCCCGCAAGTATCAACGCTGGGAAGCCTCGTTATCGACTCGTTATCCACAGCCCTGGAGAAAGCTCCCTGTGATCTACCGTGACACTGTCCAGGGGCTGATCCTCTGACTCTGGAAACAACAATCTGAGAATGATTTTGGTCAGTGAACAGACTCAAAAGGTTTGTGTTCCTGCGTGCCCCTCGGATTGCCTCGAGCTGCCCTGCACGGACAGGGGAAGGCTCCCTGGGCCGGCTCAGAGCATGCACCTGCCCAGAGCTGCGCCCCGAGAAACACGGGTTCAAGAACCCAGAGCCACTGGGTGGAACATAACGGAACTGACCGAGCCCCCGAGAACCCCTTCGTGGCAGCAGACAAAGGGAGCAGTGTCCGAGGTGTTTATACTTTTGTGTTTCCGATTCCAACCTTGTAATTAGGAATGGAATCTTTCACCCACTTGAACAAAACCCCGTTGAGATGCTCAGCTTATCTACAGCTGAAGTGGAGGGCAGAGCTGACCACGGGGCTGACAGGCCCCGCCGAACAGTCCCCCGGGACCCGCGGCTGCGGTTTGCCCTGGTGGGGGACTGCTGCCGATGACTGCGGGCTGCAGCTTCAGCGCTGATGTCAGTTATTGCCAGGGGCTGGCAAGAATTCCTCCCTCCTGAGGCCGCAGCCAAGGTCTTTTGCCAAAGACAGGCAGGAAGAAGTTAATCCTTGACCATGGGAAATGCCACACAGTCACAACTTCTCACCCTTTGGGGTGAAACAACTCAATCTTCTGTCACCCAGGAAAAAAAAAAGGATAAGGTGGAATTGTGCAGGTTATAGTGAACATTAAAAATAAAGAGAACAACGAAACACCACCCTTCTGTTAAGATTCAAAAACGCCATTGCTGAAGTCAGCAGGTCACCAGTGGGGACTGGGACGTTCTCAGAAACGGAGGAGGAGAAGGAAGAAGACAATCAGCATGAGCTGTGGCAACCCACGCTACAAAGTGCTCGGAGAAGACTGAAAACCGCGCCAGTGGCAGGGTGGTGAGAGATGTTTAAAGAACCCAGAGACTCAAATACGAAAAATAAACAAATGGAGTTGAATCACGCCGCAGAGTGATGTGGTTTGACAGTCCAAGCCAAAGCAGAAAGAGCGGAATCTTAAGCCCAGGTCAGTCAGGCAAGTGTGTCTGGCTAGACAGCCGAGAAGAGGAACACGGAACGCCAGGAATTGGAGGACAGCAGCAGTCTGGCTGAGGTGCTGGAGACAAACTGAGGTACTGAGGTCATTGATGGGATTTTTTTAAGCTACGAACAAGAATTATATTCAATTGAAAACAGATGAGAATCTGACAGAACAGCAAACAAGCATTGCCCAGATGGGAGGAGCTGTGAAGAATTATCCGAGGATAAAGGATGATGGAATGGGCAGGTGAAAGGGAGCCCTTACACGGACAACCGGAAAAAGAGCGGGGTAGAAGAATGCAGGTGGTCTAGCAGAGCTTCTCACGAAGGACTTGGTCTGTGCAAGTGTTTGGGGAACCGGACAGGGGCCTGAGTAAAGGTTGAGGCTGGTATGAAACTGCTGCAGATCCCAAGGAAAGGCGCAGAAACGGCGACAGTTGGTTAGATGTCACCTCGAAGTGACATCAGGTTGAGAGTCATTGTAGAAACGATTCAGTGGGAAGCAGCCCAAGAAAAATGGGATGAATCCAAAAGATGCAGAGCTAGAAGAGACCCAAGCTATCAAATGGTGAACCTCTTGCTGAGCAAGAGTGTTCTCATGCCAGCAGAGACATTTGATTTAACGGCACGTGGTTGTAGGATGTGCCGTGACAGCAGGAGGCCCAGCAGTGCTATAAAGACCAAAGCTTAGTGTGTCTCCTAATAAAGGAGCGGAAATAATCTTATCTCAGCCGTGATCTACTGAAGCTATCACTGAGAGCTACTTGCAAGGAACAGATCTTACCTAGAAAAGGGACCAAGCCACATGTAACTGGATTAAAATGACCGCAGTGGTGTGAGACATCATTTAGGGCAGGTAGATGAAGGAGGTGATGAAGATAACTGTGGTGCGAAGGGTAGGGGACCACACAAAAAGATCTACAAGCTGAGAAATGTTCAGCAGTGGTGTTTGAAAGGCCCTGCATCAATGTATGGGTTGAACATCTGATATGAATTGTCTGGAGACGGGTGTACGTGTCGAGTGCTGATATGTAAATAATCAGTGGCAGAACAAATAATAGATGGGTAACGCAAGGCTGAAAAGTAGAAGGAGAGGAGACGTCACACAAAGGGAACAGCCAAGCGTGTGTGAGAACTGGAGCTCAGAGCCATCGAGTCCAAGCTGCCGGCCTGGCAGAGCCCTGCTGCGTGCTGGCCAACCCCCGATACAAAGGTCGCC
>NW_010431262.1:22090-25891 GCF_000710305.1 Buceros rhinoceros silvestris
AGTGAAAATACCGGGCATGGATCCTGCCCCAGCGCAGGGGCAATGCCAGGCTCCAGCTGCTAGAGCCTACAACAAGAGGAACAGTCAGTGGCCAAGGTGTGGTGCAAGGGAAGGTCCAAGCGAAGGAAGAGTGGAATGAAGAAGCATGGACATTGTACGAGTACAAGGTGAAAAAAGAAATACAAGGTTTTGCTCTTACATGAAAAAGGACGGCGACACTGCCCTGGGATGGTGAGGAAATGTCCTTTGGGCATAGCAAGCAGGAAAGAGATGGGAAAGAACTTGAGGAAAGCTGGTTGGTGACCCCATGGGCTCCCAGGGTGGGCTCCCTGTGAGTTCCCACAGCTGAGGTGGCCAGGAGGTGGCAGGGCAGGATCAACGATGTCCCACGAGTGTCGCGGCAGGAAGGGGCCAGGGAGCGTCGCGCCCTGTGAGTTCCCACAGCTGAGGTGGCCAGGAGGTGGCAGGGCAGGATCAACGATGTCCCACGAGTGTCGCGGCAGGAAGGGTCCAGGATGCTCCCCTGGGGCAGGCGCCACACCTGGAGTCCTCCCTGATGCTGGCCTGGGCTGCCAGCTCAAGGGGTCCCGCCAGCCCAGGTGCTGGACTCTGCTCCAGAAGGTCCTCACAAGCAGCTGGCTGAGGGAAGGCTCCCAGTTCTGGCCCCAAGTCCGGCAACTTTTAAATGATGTGTCCTCGTTGTGCGTGGTACAGGGACAGCACAGGACCCTGCACTGATGGGCCGCTGGCCCACGACAAGCACAGCATCCGCGCAGGGGGCAGAGGCTGCAGCTCTGCCTCTTTGCTCTCCTTCTCTGGAGGATTCTGGGGCTCAAGCCAAGCCTTGCAGGGGACACGGCCTCTCCCTTTACATCCTCCAGCTTAGAGAGCCTGTGCTGTGTCTCATGAACACTTTGCATGTGCTGAGGTGTCCTCCCAGGGTCACACCTATGGTGCTCTCAGCTACACGCAGTTGCTCTCTCCCCACCTGCCACCTTTCAGCCCAGCTCCACCTTTGCAATCAAAGCGAAGCGGAACACTCGCTGCCCTGGGGAGAGCAGAGGCTGCTCTCTCTGCAGCACCGGGACTGCCACAAGTTCCCCGAGGACAATGACAAGATTTGGCTTGACACCAGGGAACAGAGAGACCGACAGACAGGGAGCCAGACAGAGAGATGCACAGAGAGCAGCTTGGCATGAAGCCCTTTGTCACCAGCTACTTTCCTCCCCGTTGCAAAAGAGGAGGATGCTGCCCTGCCCCGGGGACAAGTCCTTACCCATGCAGTTCTTCATCATCATGAAGCCACTCTCGTAGCCTTCGAAGCACTCGCACTCGAAGCTGCCCGGCGTGTTCACACAGTTGCCATGGCCACACAGGTCTGGCGAGATGCGGCACTCGTCGATGTCTGTGGGGATGAAGAGCAGCTAGTGGAGGCAGGACAGACCCAGCTCCATTGCAGCTGGCACTGGGCTGCCTGCACCGCAGATTCAGTGAACAAGGACTGGCAAGTCTGACCCTGCAGACCAAGGGAGGGGGAGACAGCAGTTAAGCTTTCTCCCTGGTGCTTCATCCCGCGAGTAGGAGGAGCCTTCTGCTCACGGTCCTGCCCTCAGCTTCTCAGCATGTCCCCAAGATAAGTGCCATGCCTCCTCTGGGTGCCACCATCACGCCAAGCATCCCACAAGGTAGCTAGATGGGCAAGAAAGGTCCACAGTTGCACAACTCTTCCCTCACCTGTGCAGTTCCTTTCCTCAGCATCCAAAGCAAAGCCGTTGCCACAGAGACACCTGAAGCTGCCAATGGTGTTTCGACAGGTGCCATGGGTGCACAGGCCAGAGAAGACCTTACACTCGTTCACATCTGTGGGCAAAAGCAGAGCAGTGTTTCAGGGAGGGGATGTCCGCAGTGAACCTGGAGTCCCCGGGCAGGCAGCAGGTTCCTTGGGCTGTAGCTGTGATGAGCCAAACACAACCCACCATCAGCATCACCCCTCTTTCTTCTCACCTTTGTAGAAGGGCCTTCCTGAAAGCACATCTCCTCGGTTGGCAAAGCCGGGTCCCCTCGGGCAGATGGCCTTGTACTCGCTGGAGCCGACCTTGGGACATTCTTCACAATCGATGCCCCAGGCCGAGCCCACAGAACAGCAGCACATGTCGATCCGGTACTTGCCCGGCAAAGGCTCCGTGCACTCATCTTCATCCCATTTCATGTAGCACTGTTCCACACGCACGTCTGGTGAGAGAGCAGAGCTGAGCCCTCGCCTGCAGCACTAACCTCCCGGAGAACCAGAGGCCTCATAGCCTGTGATGTAGTTAGCGAGGCTGCCGGAACAGCTTTAGCTGGGGCATCCTCCAAACAATGCCCAGGTACAGGCCATTAGGATGAGGCCACCTTGAGATGCTATGTGAGATCTAATAGCACGGACATGGCCACCCTGTGACTGTTGGGCCAGAGAATGGACCATCCACGGTGTAGTAAGTGCAGATGGCTCCTGCGAAGGGCAGAGGTTTGTCACTGTGTCCAGAAAGCAGCCAGGAGCTGGTTTAGGGCTGCTGGTCCAGGTCATTAACCAGTGAGGTTATCTATTTGGCTACCTGTGAAGTCCACCCAAGGAGAACGATTGCATTCCTGGCTGGACCTGGGGATGTGAAGTCACGGCAGCCTCGCCTTGGCTGGGCTGCTGGGTTTGGTGGCCCTTCCCAGGTATGATGTGCCACCACTCAATTCCCAAGACTGCTGCACATGGCGGGTAGGGCGTGATTGAATCTCTGTGGAGAGGGCTGGACAGAGGCCGGGATCCGAGTGAGGTGAAGTGTTCTTACCCACACACGTCCTAGCAGTGCCATCAAGGGTCAGTCCTTCCGGACACTCGCACCGGAAGGAGCCAGCCGTGTTCACACAGCGCCCGTTTGGGCAGACGCCGGGGAAGACCTCGCACTCATTCACATCTGTTGGCACAGAAGCAAGAGACAAGCATGAGGGTGGCACATGGACAAGACCAGTATGGCCTTGAGGGGCTCCTGGAGGAGGCAGAAGGAGCCCACAGCTGCCTACCAGACTAAAACTGGCAACTGGTCACGCGCTCCCTACGCAGCCTCAGCCATGCCCAGACACGTTTGCAAGGAGGCTGCATCACAAAGCCTTGTCAGAAACACAGAGCGGTCCTGTCCATGTCCATGACAGAGCTGCACGTGTCCATGACAGCTCTGACAGAGCAGCACCAGCGCTCACAAACATGACACAGACCCATTTCCAGGCACACGAACGACAAGAAACTCAGCAGCAGCCCTCATGGACTGATGAAGGGAAGCCACGATTGACGAGCCTGACAAATTCTATGATGAAATGACTGGTCTGGTGGGCAAGCGAAGGACAGGGGATATTGTCCACCCAGCCTTCAGTGGGGCCTTTGGCACCGACCGTGAGGCAGAGGACCAGGAAGTGTAGATCCCCCACCAGAGTCAAAGATCAGGACAGCAACAAATAAACACCGATCACATTCCCAACAAAAAAAGTCTTCTGCATCCTGCAGCGCTTTACCTTCACACGTGACCCCCTTCATCCTGGCATACCCCCGGGGACAGGCAGTATCTGCAAGAAAACAGCAACGTCAGCGAAGAAACGGGCGGCCTCCCGTCAGCAACGTCAGCGAAGAACCGGGCTGCCTCCCGCCTTGCCGGTCTCTGTGTCGAGCAGAGCCTCACCGATCTCGCAGCGCTCGCAGGGGCTGCCCCACGCGGCCCCCAGCGTGGCACAGCACTCCGACTTCAGCGTGGCCCCGTTGATGTTCACCTCGCAACG
>NW_010431263.1:0-1301 GCF_000710305.1 Buceros rhinoceros silvestris
GCTGCTCTTTCCGGCAGTCCTGGAGGACCTGTGAGGGACGCAGAGCTGAGGCTGGGCTAAGGGCTTGCCGGCAGTTTCAGGCTTCCCGACGGACCAGCGCAACGGAGACAAGGAGTTTGTGATCCGGAGAGCGGCCACCAACCGGGTCCTCAACGTGCTGCGGCACTGGGTCTCCAAACACTCGCAGGTGGGTGGCAGGGGCGGGTGGGGGGTTGGCATGGAGCTGGGTGGACGCCGGGTGGCTCAGCCAGGCTCCAGCTGGAAAGAGAATTTGGTGCTTTTAATCTGAATTAAACAAGTGAGAGGACGTGGGGAGGGGATGAACACTGTGAAGTCGGGGAGCCCCTGGCGCAGAGTTGGGGGCTGGTAGTGGGTTGGGGGAGAGCCAGGATCCACAGTCATCCACCCGCTGGGCTCGGGGGAAGCAGCATAGCTGGGTTTGATTGCTGTCGGGGGGCTTCAGGCTGGGGTCAGGGCCAGGAAACTGCTTTCTTTGCTGACTCTGACCCTCTCTGCCGCTGGTTGCTGGGGCGACTGGGAGCAGTGCCATACAGGTTGGCACAGGGGAGCCCTTGCTCCCCTCCCAGGCCGGGTGATGCCAGTGCACTGGTACAGAATGAGCCTGGTGCCTTCCTGGCTGGTTCCTGTTTATGGGCTGAGATTTTGCAGGGTAGAGGCAGCCACTGCCCTGGGCTGCCCACGCTGGCACTGCAGGGCCGTTGGGTCATATCTGGGTTTAAAGGGGCAGGGACTGGAGCTGCTGGGAATCGCTGATGCTCCCGTTATAGAGCATTAACGCTGTGCCGGCTTTGGCAGGACTTTGAGACCAACGAGGAGCTGAAGTTCAGAGTGATCGGCTTTCTGGAGGAGGTGATCCACGACCCCGAGCTCCTGACCCAGGAAAGGAAAGCAGCCGCCAACATCATCAGGTGAAGAAGGGCCCTGGGTGAACTGTTGCTCTTCCTGGGCGCTGGGCCGGGCTCTCCTCGCTTTCCCCTGCGATGAGGGCAGGCACAAAGTCTGCAGGAGGGGCTGTGGCCGGGGCTCAGGCAGTGCTGAGGAGGAGGACGGGAGGTGCTGGCTGCATCTGTCTGTCCAGCACATTGAGACCTGATCCAAGGGCCTTGGGCGAGATGTGGCCACCATCCCTGTGCTGGCACACGTGGCCACGGTGCAGTGTGGAACCCCGTCAGCACGTGGCCCTCCCCACTGCCGGGCAGTGGGACGGCACCGTGGCTCTCCATGGCCGGGGCTGTGGGTTCTTCTGGTGGCTGCGGTGGGTTCTGGCAACCCTGCATGGG
>NW_010431263.1:1372-2129 GCF_000710305.1 Buceros rhinoceros silvestris
TTGTGTTGTCGGGGGTGGCTCTGGCCACCCCTGCATGTGACCACCCCGTGCTGGGGCCAAGGCAGCCGTCTCTTGCTGCAGGAGTGGTGTGTGTGAGGCCAGCTGTGGCCTCGGTTGAGGAGTTCTTTCCTCTTTAAGATGGGAAATGAGACTTAGCAGCGTTCTCACATCCCCCGCGTGTTTAACCCATGGGAAACCACGAAGCCGTGCTGCAGCCAGCTGGAGCCATGCAAGACCAGTGCTTTCAGGGTAATGCTGCCTTTTCCTGCCACAGGACTCTGACGCAGGAGGATCCTGGAGACAACCAGATAACCCTGGAGGAGGTGGTGCAGATGGTAAATCCCTTCCCCTCCATCTCTCCGCCCGGCAGCTCAGCGTGGCAGCGTGGTGGAGGAAGAGTTGAAGACCGGCGCGCTCCGGCGCGCCTGGCTCGGTGGAGGGCAGTTCTCTGAGCCTGCTGCCCAGGCGTATGTCTCCTGAGCAGGCAGAGGCTTCCCAGGACCAGCTGTGAGCACAGCTGGATCTGTTACAGGGAACGTGCCGTGGAGTTAAAACCACTGGGGTAGCTGCAGTGCGTCTGCCACCTTCCTGCACTAAAAAAACCCGAGGTCTGCTCCCTGGAGAACCCAAGAGCCCTCCAGACTAGCCCAGTGCACCCGGGACAGCAGCGGTGCTGTGCCCTGGCCCTGCCCGGCAGCTTCTGGCATGGCCAAGGCCCCGTGGCGGGGTTTAAGCTTTCAGCAGAAGCTGCCGCCGC
>NW_010431263.1:2234-7981 GCF_000710305.1 Buceros rhinoceros silvestris
AGCAGCTGCAGCTGCTGGAAACTCCCTTTGAAGAGACAACCGAAACTGGAGGGTTTCGGTCTCCCCTCAGCGGAGCCCTGGCTTGTGGGTGTGCAAGCCAGGGGTGATGGGGGTTGTGGGCTCCCCGACCCCCTTCTCGTGCACTGGGGTGTGCGTTGTGCCCTGTGCCAAAGCCATGGAGCCCTCCTGCATGGCACTGGTGGCACTGGTGCCCACCCGGGCAGTCTTTGCTGCCAGCAGCAAAGTGCTCTAGCAGGGTGCACCCACCTTCCCCCTTCCCGCACCCTCTCCACGCAGAGGGAACTCGGCTGGTGTTTGCTCCCCAGGAGCCGCTTTCACATCCCCCTGCCAGAGAACAGGAGGGGTTTTGACACCGGCTGTTCACTCGTGCTGGTCCCGATGGCTGCTGGGGCTGGGGTGCCGGGAACCACCCCGCTTTTCCCAAATCCCTGCCTTGCAGAGGGTGTGGGACAGAGGCGATGCTGCTTCTCAGGGTGAAGCAGTACCCCAGAGCTGGGCCCAGCTGGCGCCCTGCAGCACGGTCCTCTTACCCCTGTCCCCGTGCATGGCTGGCTCTGCCCAGGGGACACCAGCCTGGCTCCTTTTTGCCATGCTGCAGTCCCTTTGCCTGGGACCTGGACGGCAGAGAGGCTGCTGCTGTTTCCAGGGGCGGGGAAGCTGTGGCAGCTTTTCGGGCCATTCCCAACTGGGAGAGCCCTGAGTTTGGCCGTGTTTGTGCCGAAGCGCAGCAAAGCCCGTGCACGCTGGCCTGGGACCGACCGCAGGCTCTCGCTGTCAGCATGGCTGGCTCTGAGCATGGGGCATCCTGAGTCCCCCCACGCCTGGCAGTGGGGATGGGGGGGTGTCCCCATTCTCCTGCTCCTCTGGACAGCCCTGGGGAGAGCCGTCCCAGTCAGCAGCAGGCTCTGGAAGCTGCTGACCCCACGGGACGGGGGACGGGAGGCTGTGGCTCCGCAGTGCCGCACTGGGATCCCCCGGGGCTTTATTGATGAAGCAGATGTAGAGCGAAAAGGCAGCGGGTGCTGAAGTTGGTGCATGGGGATCTGCCCAGTAGCTGACACTTCATTTCTCAAACAGAGGAGATCAGTTAATCTCGTGCCTGTGCATGCACACGGACAGGAACGGAATTAACCCCGTCGGGTCCGCAGGGCTGCGTGGGGCCGGTGCTCCTCGCTGCTGGAGGGGTGTGGGATGCAGTGCCTCTGTCTGGAGCTCGGACTCCACCAGCGAAAGCATTGGCTTCGGAGTCCGACCACAGCTTTGATTTTAAGTGCACAAAATGTAAAAATGTTCTTTCTATGCTCTTAACTGCCATGCCCTTGTCGTTGCCTTCTCTGCCCAGGCTGAGGGGATCAAAGCGGAGCCCTTTGAGAACCACTCGGCCCTGGAAATCGCGGAACAGCTGACGCTGCTGGACCACCTCGTCTTCAAGAAGATCCCATACGAGTGAGTGATCCCCTCTGGTGAGGGGTGGCTGTTCTGGTCGCCCAGGGCTCCATGGCCACCAGCCTGGCTCGGGCTAAACCCAGAGTAGCCCAGGCTGGGCTCGAGCCCGGATTTGAGGCCTGACCCCATGGTTTATGTGCTGGTGTTCCTGGGGTGGTGGCTCTGGGAGAGCCTCCCACATCTGTGTGGTCCCTTTCTGGCAGCGTGGCGGGGGGGGGGCCCCCCGCCTCTCGGCCTGGGGGGGGGCGACCTGTGTGGGTGCAGTGGAGCTGGCAGCACTTGGGCAGCCCAGGAAAATGGGAAATAAATGTTGACCTGAGCGCTGTTGTTTGCAGAGAGTTCTTCGGGCAAGGTTGGATGAAGCTTGAGAAGAACGAAAGGACTCCCTACATCATGAAGAACACGAAGCACTTTAACGATGTAAGTGCAGCCAGAGCGGGAAACAGGCAAAGGTCACAGAATCACAGGCTGGTTTGGGGGGGAAGGGACCTTCACAGCTCACCCAGTCTGCAAGAAGAGCAGGTTGCTCAGAGCTTTTCCACCCGAAACGATTCTGTGAGTCTGCTCTATGGGGCATGTAGCTGTTGTCCAGAGTCATCCTAACGTGTGGGCTGGGCCCGATTCTCCCCAAAGGTCAGCAACCTGATAGCGTCGGAGATCCTCCGGAATGAGGAGATCAACGCGCGGGTCAGCGCCATCGAGAAGTGGGTGGCGGTGGCCGACATCTGCAGGTGCCTGCACAACTACAACGCGGTGCTGGAGATCACCTCCTCCCTCAACCGCAGTGCCATCTTCCGCCTCAAGAAAACCTGGCTCAAGGTCTCCAAGCAGGTAGGGCACAGACCGACCCTCTTCTGGGAAGCAAGGGAGGGTTTGGTGGGCTGGGCGTGATGGCGTGGGGATGCCGTAAGATACACGCGGTGAAGAAGCAGGTAGAGAACAGAGTAAGGGCTCTGCAGGTCTTTGCCAGACCCCGCGTCAGTGTTGGGTTGATCCATCCTGCAGGTCAGGCGTGAAAAGGAACCTTCTCCACAGAGCCCTTGTGGCTGTATGCACAGATGCTTCTTCAAACTGGTCTTCTGAGCTGCTCAGACCCATTTCAGAGGAGCAAAATGAGTTCTAGGGGTTGAGTTGATACAGAAATAGCTCGTACCTGCATGGTGGCGTCGCCAGGCCAGAACCGCTGAGTGGGCTCCACTGAAGCAGGAACACCGCATTTTTTTCTGCAAAGTGATAAATCTGTACGCTAAAAGAGGCCCTGGCCAAGGGGGAGGCAGGGGAAGGAAAGAGCCCGTCTTTGTTCTGTGTGGGAGTCCCGAGCTCGCTCAGCTCCTCTGCCCTGGGGGTGTCCAGGACGTGTACCTGCAGCAGTGACAAGAAGCTGGACAGGGTAACGTGTCCCGGCAGGATGGCATGGGGCGTCCTTCCAGGGCCTCCTCCAGGAGCACTCTGGGTTTCTTGCAGACGAAGGCTCTGATCGACAAGCTGCAAAAGCTGGTGTCGTCGGAGGGCAGGTTCAAGAACCTGAGGGAGGCTCTGAAAAAGTGAGTGGACGGCGATTCTACTCCCAGGCTGCTGCTGCGAGGGGGCACGCAGTGCTGGGGGTCCTGGGTCCCACCCGGGCTCCCGCACCGCAGCGGGGCTTTGCTCCCAAGACCATTTCAGAGTGTCTTGTTGAGAGGCGATGCTGAGTGATGAGCTGCTGCTCTGAGCAGCAGCGTGCGGAGACTTGAACAGAAGGGGCTGCAGAGGGGGAAGTCTCTGCCAGACACCGGGATGTGGGTTTTTCCACGCCCTTCCCTTACGGACTCATAGTTTAAACCCCCAAAGGCACCATATTCAGCAACAGTTCCCCACTGCCCAGTGCACGTCACTCTAGCCCGCATGGACCTTACTGGGGTGGCCTCCGAGCCAGAGCTGCACCTGGGGATGGCATCGGGTCCCTCTGCCAGCGCTTAGGCTCCCCAGACCTCGTTACTTGGTGTCTGTGTGGTTGAGGAGCCGGGTGCTGTGGGTGCCTGGGGAGCAGGTTGCTGTGCATCACAGGGAATCCTTCCGGTTCTGCAAACTGGGGGGGTCTGACCCACCTCCCCGCCCGAGCCAGGCAGGTTTTGTGTTTGCTTCTTATTTTCTTACTTGTTGCTGGTTTGCTCCCGAAGTTGTGACCCTCCCTGCGTCCCCTACCTGGGCATGTACCTGACCGACCTGGCGTTCATCGAGGAGGGGACCCCGAATTACACCGAGGACGGGCTGGTGAACTTCTCCAAAATGCGGATGGTGAGTCTGCCAGCCCCCGGGGCCGCTGTGCTGGCCAGGGCCGTGCCCACCCCCGCAGCAGCTGGGGCTGTCCCAGGCGAGGGATATGTCTGGGAGAAACAGAAAAGCCCTTGGCACGGCGCTGTGGTTAAGGGGTGCTGGGGGCGATGGCTGTGCTGTGACAGCTCCTGTGTTATATCTCCGGACAGATTTCACACATCATAAGAGAGATCCGCCAGTTCCAGCAAACCTCCTACAAGATTGAGCACCAGCCTAAGGTACAGCTTTATGCCCAGAGCCAGGCCTCCCTCTCCTCCTCATCTCCCTCTCGAATCACAGGGGCTGGGCCTTCTGTTCCTGACAGCTCCTTCAGGGACCCACAGAATCCCAGAACATTTTGGGCTGGAAAAGCCCTTTGATCTCCTCGAGTCCCTCCTTCATATGGCTGGGGAACCCCTCCAGGGATGGGGGCTCCCCCACTGCCCTGGGCAGCCTGGGCCAGGGCTTCATATAAAGTAAATGGTTTAGATGTGGCAAACCTGTTTTCCTAGGTTTTCTTTCTTGTTTTTTTTTCTATCTACTTAACTGAACAATGGTGAATTTCAAATTTTTGCAGAAAATTAAGGAAAACTGTTTTCTGTTTTTATTCCCTAGGCAAAGAATAAAGCAATAAAGTGCTTACACTTCATAGAGCTGTATCAGAACCACACGAGTAAGTATTCTGATTTTTTTTTTAGACTCTTGCTTTAACTTTCAATAAGTACTGAATAAAGCCATGAGTAGAGCCAGAAGGTCTCCCCGGAGGCTCCTTTGCTCCAGGCTCAGCCCCACCCTGGTCTCTCAGCAGCTCCTCAGCGATGCGCTGTGAGAAATCTAAGACAAAACACTCGCAAACCTGGTGCAGGTGGGGGACTTGTGTCAGGCAGGGCATAATGGAGGGGGACAGGGACAGGAGACACAAAGCTACCTCCCTGCTCCTCTTGGCACAGATGTGCTCTGCCACCAAACCGAAAAACCCTCCTCGCCTATGCGGTATTTCTGGCAGAGCAAAAGGCTGTGGCTTCCTACCATCCCAGCCGTCGCCAGCAGCAGCCAGCACTGTCCCTGCCCGTCCCTGGCTCTGCTACTGTTCATTCCCAGCACACAGGACTGTCCTTCTGTGCTGGTCCTTTCTGCAAGCCACAGGCACAAGGGTCAGCAGCCCAGCGTGCTCTTGCTGAGTTGGTTCCGGAGGATGGCTGTGGTTGGGCAGCTTGGCAAGGGAGCAGCCTGGGAGGGCTCCAGGGAGTGGGTGGCCTCTGGGGACGAGCCGTCCTCCACCGTGAGCCGCTTTCAGGCGAACATCAGCCAGGCAGAGCCCTCTGTGCAGCAGGAGCATGGCTGGTGCCTCCACGCCTGGAGCAGAGGCTGTCACAGTGGGGCAGGGGACAGCAGGGGCTGCAGCAGGGTCCCTGGTGCCTCCCTCAGGACGCTGCAGTGGATCCATCCCTCCAGACAGCACCTATGCCAGGATGTGTCGGCTGTGGGGACGACAGCCAGCGTGCTCCGGGGACTGCCGTGTGTGTTTGTAGGGTGCACACACTGCTCCTCACCTGCACGGCCAGGGCACGGTGCGGGGTCTGCCCCTCCTCAGTGCCCCTTTCTCCCTGCAGCAGCCTTTGCACAGGGACAGACTGTGTCCCACCGGACCCCCGTGTGCAGCTGAGCTACCCCAGCACCAGCACAGCCCACCCTGGAGGTGCTCAGAAAGGGCTGGTTTGGGACAGCACCCCCACCCCCAGTGCCCAGGCTGGGGGCGCAGGCTGGGAGCAGAGCATGTCCCACCCCTGCCCCACCACAGCCTGGTGCTGGGTGGCCTCCACACGTGTGATAAGGTGAAAGGTCTCAGCCGCCCTCCCACTTCCTCTGCCGCAGCACTGCAGAGCCACACAGGAACTGGGTTAGTCATTTTGGGGGTTTCCACTGCCTCCAGCACAATGGCAAACCCTCCCAAACCAGCCCTGCTGCCCCCAGGCATCTGCTGC
>NW_010431263.1:8367-9689 GCF_000710305.1 Buceros rhinoceros silvestris
GAGGGTTGGTGTCTGGGGAACGGGGTGCTCTGATGTTAGCCTCTGCTTGTCCCAGCCCTACCCTCTGCACCACCGGTCCCTGCCCAGGGCTGGGCTCACGCTGCAGCCCCAGGTATCCCCTGCCTGCTACCGGCCACTCCTGCAGAAGAGCAGAGTCTGTGGACCCACCGCCCGGGAAAGCCGCTGAAAGCAGCTGAGCAGGATGGTGCCGTGCGTGGCTGCCCATCGCCCCGTCTCCCTGCAGAGATGGGACAGAGCCATACGGAAGCTCCTGGACACTCTTCTGGGTGATGGGGTGAAGCCCCATCCGTGCTGTGGGCTGCTTCTCGTGCCATCCAGCTTCAAACTCCCCGGTGCGGTGCCCTGTCCTGGCATGAGCTGTGCCCCTCTTCAGCACCAGTCACACAGCTAAGGAGGCCAAAGAGTGATGAATTGCGAGCAGCTTTTCTGCCAGCCCCAGAGAAGATGTCCTGCCCCGTCAGCAGCATTCCCGCAGCCAGAACATTGTTCCCCACTTACGCAGCGCCTCGTTTATCAGGAGTTTGGGAAGAGGAAGGGATTCTGTAGCAGATAAAGTAGTGCCAGAGAGGAAAACTGAGCGAGAAAAGCAGAACTGCGGTGGAGGCCTGGGCTGAGATAAGCACGTGTGCAGTGCAGGAACTGCTGGCGCTTCTCCGCCACTCGTTTACTGCTCTGGCCTCTATCATCTCCCGCTTTAGGCCGCAGCAGCGGTGGGTTCTCCCCATTAACGGTTTATCTCCTTTCTCCAGGTGACACAGTACCTGCTGGACCAGTCGTTTGTGATGGACGAGGAAACCCTTTACGAAGCTTCTCTGCGGATAGAGCCCAAACTGCCTTCCTGAGCCCGGCGCGGCGGCGGGCGGCTGCTGGTGCACACACGCTCTACCACACTGTACATACCCGTTTGTTTGTCGGACGCCCTGGAGTGACTCCCACGTACGTGCTTCTCCAAGCGACCCGCCCTCCCCGTCCTTCGGCCTCAGCAGACCTCCTGTAGGATTCCCTGCATTGTTTAAGGTTTCACGCATCGACACTTTGCTGGAGTCCCCAGAGTTTCTTTTCGACGATGTTATTTTTGTCATTTTGTTCTTCCCGAGGGGGCTGGTGGTGGGGCGGGTCATCCTGCCTCTTCCCACAGGGTTGTGGCACGGAGCTGCTCCCTCTCAGACGGTGTTGGCTCCCGGGCTACCTCCGTGGGGCGGGAGAAGAGAACGTGCTGAAGTCGATCCCTCCATGGGAAGCCGCCCGCTCCCCGTGCCGCCCCCAGTGCCGGAGGGCCTCTTTGCTGCCTCTCGCCCGAT
>NW_010431264.1:0-269 GCF_000710305.1 Buceros rhinoceros silvestris
CGGGCCGCTGTGCAGCGCCCCGCTCCCGCCGAGGCAGCCCCCGCCTCTCCTCGTCCGGAGGTCCGGGCACGGAGGGCGAGCCCGGCCTCCGCCAGCGCCACACAAAAAAGTACGCGGTCCGCCCCTTCAGCTGACTCCCGCGAACGCTCCCGAGCCCCATCCTCACGGAGAACACAGCTCCAACATCGTGGTATGGCCAGGAGGCGGAGGACCGTCTCCCGAAGGCGGCGGCCGCAGCAGACTTAGCGGCAGCGGCCCCGGGGGGCGCG
>NW_010431264.1:418-746 GCF_000710305.1 Buceros rhinoceros silvestris
GGGGCTCCACAGGGCAGCGCCGCAGCTCTCGGGCAGGGGCTCCGGTGGCCGCTGGCGTTCCTCGGCAAAGCTCAGCCTTTCCTTCCTCATCGCATCCGAGCTGAAGCCTTCCAAGCGCTGCAGACCCGTGCCTGCAGAAACGAACAGGCAAGCAGAATATGCTGAACGCTCCAGTGCTGTGAATACATGACAGGGTCATAATAATTTATTGTCTAAGTGACAATTGGATGTCACTTTACCTTAGTGGGATTTAACGGCACCTCCCAAACTTACTCTTTCATGGGTAGGAGCCTGAAAGTTCAGAAAGCTTTCTGCAGTCAAATGACCA
>NW_010431265.1:0-3314 GCF_000710305.1 Buceros rhinoceros silvestris
GCGCGCAGAGCTGCCTGTCTCCAGGACGGGCGTGAAATGGGATGAATTGATACGGGTGGCTGTGCCAAAGGAAGCGGGAGGGTTCGGTCGCAGGAGCCAGGCCTGCCTCGCCGCCAGCGGCAGCTTATGCAATCACAGGTGAGAGCTCGGAGCCTGCAGCTCACACACACCCCCCCCACCCCTCCAACCCGCTCCGCCACAGCCCAAGGCTGGTGGCCAGATGAGTCATCACCGCGGCGACTAATGACCTGAGGACCAGGCAGACAAAAAGCACCCCCTCAAAAGAAGTTCAATATTTAGGGCATTTGATCAGTGAGGGAAAACGTAAAATAAATCCAGAAAGAATAAAGGGAATTGTGGAGTTTCCCCTCCTGCGAACAAAGAAGAAGTTAAGAAAATTTTTTTTGGATTAATTCCTAAGTACAGAAAATAAAAGGGTTGTATTTAAAACTGCTAGGTGGAGAACCAAATGTTTTAAATTGGACTATGATAAAAAGGAGACTCTTGATGAACTGAGTAACAAAACTGAATTTTATTACAAAACATGTATAAACAATTAACAACAATCAATAACAAGTAGAACAATTTGTCAACAGCTTATTTACAACTAATGTAATAACAAAAAGCAGAAATCCAAATTAGAATAACAGAAATGATAGAAACGCTTAAAAGAGAACAAATTAGTATTTTTAGGTGCCTTTGATTAACTATTGCGACTTCCTCGTGGCTGACAGCACTGGCTCCCTCTCCTTCTGCACCAGCAGCAGACCTTGTGGAGCTCGAAATGAAACAACCACCAAAATCCCATTTGAATCAACCACGAAACTTAAAGGAGACCTCTTGGAATTAGTGACACTGACCTCGTTACTCGATGGGCATAATGCACAAATGCCCACTGGGGCCTCTCGTTCTCACCGAGTGGCGACTGCTCAGCAGCAACATTCTAATAATAAGAGAGGAAAAACACTGCATTATCATAGCTGAGCAGCAGAGAAAATAAAAGGGATAGAGGAACGAAAGAGGAAACATTACCGCTTGGGGATCCGCAGACATTTTACAAGTGGACACTTGAGGTAGTGACTCCTGTGGTTCAGGTGGTGTGTGTGTGCGTCACACCTTGTGGATCCTCCTTTTATGGACTCCAAGTCTGGGACTGCGCATGTGCAGTCCCTCCCTTGGAAAGCTCTGGAAAGGGGTCTGGGAGTTTGTGTTTACACAGTTCCCTCTTCCAGAGGATGCTGGGATTGAGGCAGGGGTCCTGGGCAGTGGTCGGGCCTGTCTTCAAGGTCACAACTCCAGCCTTGCGCAGGAGCAGTCACCCCATTTTTTGAAGCAAAGGGAAAAATACTGCCCTGCCTCCACGGAGCCTGTCTCTCCCTGTGGCTCAGCCACGATGAGGTGACAAATGTCAAAAGAAATTGTTTTAAGGCCATAACTGGCAGAGAGGGTCTCCAGATGATTTTCCAACTGATGATGTAGCCAAATGAGATTGCAGTAGTCCATATAACCGGACAACAAAGGGGAAATTTTTTAAGCAGCGTTAGGCCACGAGATTGTGAATATGTATAATTTCACTCCACATGTACCTGTACCAAAAATAACTTCTGTATTTACAGAAAAAGAGAAAGAAAGGTTAAGGGAACTGGGAGCTATTGAAACAGAGGGAAAATAGATTCTCCCAGATGGGGGAGAAATGTCGAATAAACAAACCATGAGGGAAATAATGGCCATTGTACATCAAGGAAGCCATGGGGAAATACAAGCAATGTGTGATTTAGTTTTGAGAATATATGGATAATCGTTCTCACCGAGTGGCGACTGCTCAGCAGCAACATTCTAATAATAAGAGAGGAAAAACACTGCATTATCATAGCTGAGCAGCAGAGAAAATAAAAGGGATAGAGGAACGAAAGAGGAAACATTACCGCTTGGGGATCCGCAGACATTTTACAAGTGGACACTTGAGGTAGTGACTCCTGTGGTTCAGGTGGTGTGTGTGTGCGTCACACCTTGTGGATCCTCCTTTTATGGACTCCAAGTCTGGGACTGCGCATGTGCAGTCCCTCCCTTGGAAAGCTCTGGAAAGGGGTCTGGGAGTTTGTGTTTACACAGTTCCCTCTTCCAGAGGATGCTGGGATTGAGGCAGGGGTCCTGGGCAGTGGTCGGGCCTGTCTTCAAGGTCACAACTCCAGCCTTGCGCAGGAGCAGTCACCCCATTTTTTGAAGCAAAGGGAAAAATACTGCCCTGCCTCCACGGAGCCTGTCTCTCCCTGTGGCTCAGCCACGATGAGGTGACAAATGTCAAAAGAAATTGTTTTAAGGCCATAACTGGCAGAGAGGGTCTCCAGATGATTTTCCAACTGATGATGTAGCCAAATGAGATTGCAGTAGTCCATATAACCGGACAACAAAGGGGAAATTTTTTAAGCAGCGTTAGGCCACGAGATTGTGAATATGTATAATTTCACTCCACATGTACCTGTACCAAAAATAACTTCTGTATTTACAGAAAAAAGAGAAAGAAAGTACAAGGGAAAGGAATGGAGTAATCAGGGGGAAAACAGCAGTTTATGTAACATAAGAGGAACAACATATTTGATTTTAATTTGATTTTGAATCAAGCTTTAGTGCCTGTGAGCAAAAAGATTATGTAAAAGGGGCACTGGTTAGATTGAAAAGGTGTGTTTCTGTAATGAGGAGTTCATAGGTTTCTGTATATGCCTTAGTCACCCACTATTGGGAAGAAATCTTTTGAAATAATTAGGAGCAACGATTAAGTTTGAAAAGAAGAGGAAACTAGTTTGAAGATAAATGCATCTAAATAATAAACCTTAATAAGAAGATAGTTAAAATTATTAAATGTGAATCTAACTTTAATATTTTTATTACCAGTTTGTAAGCCTGTTTGAAACTCACGGGCAATAAGCAAAATAACAGAGGATCTCTATCCTGTAGAGGCAAACCCCGGTATTTTATTAACAGAATTAACTTTTGATTTGGCTTGGTACTTGAAGGATGCCTTCTTCTGCCTTCCCCTCCACAAATCCAGTCAGAAACTATTTGCTTTTGAGTGGAAAACCCCCAAACCAGACAGAAGACTCAACTTGCATGGACAGCGTTACCTCAGGGGTTTAAGAACAGCCCCACAGTTTTTGTTTTAAGCCAGCTGGCTAAGGACTTGGAGCTCTGTAACATCTCCATGGAAAAGGGTTACAGGGTGTCTAGAAAAAGGATGTACCCTAGGCCAGGCCTGGAAGGAAGCTATCTGCCAAACACCAAAACCCAGAGTGGTACAGGAATTATGGACTTTTCTG
>NW_010431266.1:0-203 GCF_000710305.1 Buceros rhinoceros silvestris
CTACAGTCACAGGGGAAGAATTTCTTTTAATAGGGCCCCATGGAGACATCAGAGCAATTTTCAAGGAGGTTTGAAGCCACCGGGAAGCTTAGTAGATGGGTTCTGCAGAGTTAATTTGATGTTGGTAATCAGTGAGCAAGTTAAGCAGTTAAGGGGATGCTGGTGCTGAATGGTTTGGCTGTTTGGGCGGCTTGTAAGCAGAG
>NW_010431266.1:322-2990 GCF_000710305.1 Buceros rhinoceros silvestris
TTACTAATGAGCGGCTCATGAATATGAATGAGAGATGATTACAGCGTGGAAAGGGCAGTCAGCAAACCATAAACTTAATTTTAATCTTTTTATTATCAAAGTCACGTTATTAATAACAGACTTTATTCGAAGACCGAGCTTCATCTGCCAATTACTGCCTCTTCCCCCCCTCCCTCCCCCCCTCACCAGTGCCCAGCACCAGGCTCTGTGGGGGACCCAAGGACAGGACCCGCAGCGCTGTGACGTGCCCGTCACTGGGGCATCTGCTCTCTTCCATCAGCACAGGCCGGACCAGAAGCGACCCTCACCCGCCCCCTCCGTGGGGCTGATGCTTGTGGAGCGATACCAGGAGCCAGGCACTGAGACACCCTGTCCCGCTCCTCCCCCGGGAGCCCGGTCCCGCCAGCCACCAGCATCCCGGTCACCGGTGGCGTGGGGGAGGCACATCGCGGCCGAACACGGTCCCTCACTCCCCCAAAAAGGACGGTCCTGTTGTCTCAGAGTCTAATTAATGGTAATTATTTTCTTATGGAACTATCAATACGGGCAGCTCGTGTAATGAGGCAGCAGTTCCTGTGTGAAATGCTGAAGCAAGGAATGTAGAACACGTTAAAAAATATTAATCTACAAATGAAAATGATTTTAATTGGATTCTGCCTTTGGGGTCGGGTCACCATTACATTTTCAATCAGAGTTGTCCAGTCAGCAAAGCAGCTGCACAGCCCTTTCAAATGGAAACGGCGAGTGGCTCGCAGAGGTTAATAGGAATGTAGGAAAATAAATAGGTTATTGATTGATAATAACAATAAGCTGACTCCAGTCCTACCTTGGTGACCTTCCCTCACCCAACTTAGAGAAAACTCAGTTAGCATCTAATTATGGATCGCCTACAATCCCACCTACTAATGAGGGAGCACGCAGCGCAGGCTGGGAGCCCACTCGCGGCAGAGGGGAGAGCCCCAGCATGGCTGCTCCTGAAGGCTCTGTGCCCTGAGGAGACATTGCAAGGGACCCCACAGCACGGGGGACCAAACCTGGTCACCAGAAATCGCCCTGAGCCCTTCCCCAAGCCTCACCACTGCCACCCATAGCTGCTGGGCTGGTGGGAACTGGGTTCTTGTCTGGTGGGCTTCTCTCTCAGGACTGTCCAGGCTGGTCCATCACCAGCACTGATCCTCTGGCCGGGCAACTGAGAGGTTTTCCTCTACAAAGCATCCAGCTGCCCAGGAGGGTGAGTCCCCACAGGGTGTTGTCGGGCAATGCTGGCCCAGCTGAGGCTGCCACAGTACACCTTGCTCCAGCAGGACTGAAATATTTATCCCAGTGCCCGTCCAAGCCACAGCCACCTCTTTGTCCTGCAGAGGTGGCGGAAGAAAGAATGGTGGCTGTGCACACACTGAAGTTCATAATCAACACTTTAACCCACTCAAGATGCTACAGGATCTCCTACCTTAAGCTGCGGCTTTACTAGTTATTCCACACAGGGCTTTCAGCTCCCTTTGCTGCAAAGTCGTAACCATGTGGGAAACAAGTGGAGGCTCTTCCTCACCCACAGGTTGTCCGGGACAGCTAGACGCCTGCTTAACCCCTTGAGCCATTGCTGCCTGCACGGTGCTGTGGGCTGCGGGGTGATGCCTGCACTGAGCAACAGTTTTCCCACCGAAGGTGCGTTGGCCCTTCCCTGGTTTCCACGGGGATTTTAGTGCAGACCCTCCCAGGACGGTGGGCAGGGCGACCCAGCAGCCCCCAGCACAGCTCTCAGCAGTATCCACCTCCCAGCAGTGCCTGGGTCTCCACAGGGCTCTCTCCAAAATGGGGCTTGGCGAGGCAGGAGGCAGAGCATTAGCTGATGTGGAATGATTCCCCAGCTGGCCCCATCACAGCCCCGGGGTGTCAACACCATTAGAAGGCACCCAGAAAGTCCCTGAAATGGGTTTCACATTGCACTGCCCATCAGCTTCTCAGCATTTTCAGGACATTAACTCAGTGGAGCGTTAGTTGTGGGAGTGAGAAGTGGCCAGAAGTAAATTAAACCAGGAATGAAGTGCAGTTTGGGACTTCATGATTTTAATTAGTGTTACTTCCACCTTCTTAATGAGGTGAAGCCAAGAGGCCGAGTATGCAGCCACATTTCAATCCACACCGTGACACTCGGGCCAAACATGGTCCTCCGGCGGTGTCCCTATGGGGCACAGGGGACAGCAAACACGTGGCGCTGCCCAGGACCACGCTCCAGGACCTGGGGACAGACCTCACCACAGGGCAGTGTGACAGGGTTACACTGGCACAACCAGCCTCCTCCAGCGCCCACAGAGTGAGCGTGGCCCTGTTTGCTTCCCGGGGTGAAGCGCAGGAGGGGAAAGACGGAGAAATAGTATGATTTTTTATGTTTTACCTATCTAGGAACAGAGACACTAACCCCCACACACACAGCGTGGTGCAGCTGGAACACGGGCAGAGCTGCTCTCTAGGCTGGCACTCTGCCCTCCTCCCCAGGACCCTCCACAGCTCCACGGGCAGCACTGGGGCTTTAGGAAAGCTGGTGGTTCTCAGGGCTCTCACAATTGCTCTGGCCCTGCAGGGACCCTCCGTGGCTCCCTGTCTGTGCTGGCAGTGTCCTCCGTGCCGCTTGCAGCCGCTCACGGGACTGCCAAACATCAATCCAACC
>NW_010431266.1:3103-3353 GCF_000710305.1 Buceros rhinoceros silvestris
AATCCCACCAAATCGCTCTGCAGTTTGATGCAAATGAACAACATTTCTCTCGCTTGTACATATTTTCTGTCAACATGTGTTTGAGAGGCTGCCTGTGACATGTCAAAATGCTGCTTACAGGGAGGGGCGGGAGGGAGGGTTGTGGAAATAAACATGTGGGTTTGGCTGCTGCCTTCCTGCACCATGGGGAGTGGCCGGGCAGGGCCTGGAGCTAGGGTCCCCCCGCTCCCGTACCTTGACCTCTCCATGC
>NW_010431267.1:0-1912 GCF_000710305.1 Buceros rhinoceros silvestris
GACCAGCGTGGTCCCCAGCCACCATGTGGGCTGTCCTGGGATTGTTCCTGCACCTTCTTCCTCTGGGCTTCGCACGGTTTAAAATAATTCCAGCGCGACGGAGTTTCCTCTGTTTCCCTGATGAGATCATTCCCCATCTAATAAATCTCGCGGCCAGGAAGTTCCACCTGAGGTTCAGTTTAATTTTTCCCCTACTTAAAACCATCCCATCACTCATCCCAGTAAAGGAAAAATGTGTTTGGGTCGTGGCTGTGAAGCCACTGGTGGACCCGTGCCAGTTTACGCTCAGGGAAGGATCCAACCGCCTCTTTGGTTTTATTATTTGGGTAGTTATAGAGCTACTGGCTGGTTTTTATTGGTCCTGACAGCCAAGCTCCCGGGAGGCTGATCTGGGATTGTGGCGGTGGAGGGGGGTCCCAGCAAAGCCCTCGTGCTGGGGGCCAGCGTGGGCAGGGAGCGGCTGAGGCAGGAAAGCGATTTGCAGTGCTGCGTCCTCTCATAAGAAACCAGAGCGAGGTGATAACCGCCCCCAGCAGCACCGTGAAACCAGTGACCAGAAAGCTGGAAATTGTTGGTAAGAGGGGGCAGCTGGGACGGGGCCCAGTTAAAATGTGTGCTGGGCTGGATCAAACAGACCCGGGTACCCACAGGGGATAGATTGCATTTGTCTTGTCACAGGAGGCTTCATTTTCCCGTCCCCACCCGGAGCATCCCACGTGGCCGGGCTCCATCAGCACCACTTCGGGTGTGGCCGGTACCTCTGCCCACAGCTGGGGCAGGGCACAAGCCCTGGGGTGGGTTTTGGCGTCCCGTCCCCACCCGGAGCATCCCACGTGGCCGGGCTCCATCAGCACCACTTCGGGTGTGGCCGGTACCTCTGCCCACAGCTGGGGCAGGGCACAAGCCCTGGGGTGGATTTTGGCGAGTGGGATTATTCCTCCAGACTTAGGAAAGCAGGAGTTGAGTCTCAAAGGACTCGACCCGCTGTAGCTTAGTGCTCACATGGGCCATCAGCCAGCGCCTGGAGACAACCCACATGGAGCTGGGACCTCCAGAGGATGGAGGACATAGTCAACCACCCAGACCCTCTTCTTCCCTCTGCCACAGCTGGAGAATTCACCTTTTTTTCCTGTTTTGCAAGTGCTCACTTGAGTAAATTTTAGTGATTATTATGGGATGTTCTCTCTCTCTCTCAAGTGTTGAATAGCAGAGCTGATCCGATTCCCCGCAAATCTCCGAAGGGTTTCTCTGCTGGGACGCAGCAGGGAGATGTGCGTTTCGTCAGTGGTCTTGGATACAGCCCCAGGGCCTTCAAAGGAGGCGGGTTGGGGGTTTTATGGGTAGAATTAGTAAGTGCTGAGCTAGCTGCTTGTAATTGCTTTGGGGTTAAACCAAAGGCAACAGGAGACCTGTGCTGCTGTTCTTCATCTCAGTAGATGGAGAATTGATGCTCTCCCCACCCAAAGAGCCGTGACGTGGCAGTGCTGAGGCTGCTGCAATCGGAACTCTTCCGAGGGGGAGATAAACCCCCGTGGGCAGCATCAGGACAGGGTCCCGTGCCTGGCTGGCATGGTGACAGGGGACCTGGCTGGAAGGTGGGGTGCTTGGGTGGCGCATACCATGAGGTGACCACCTGCTCCTTCCTGTGCCGGCCGTTCCCGGGGGTTTCCGTGATGCTGATGCTCTCACCGCAGAGTCAGCACTTTGTTCTGACCCCGTAGAGGCATTTCCGGAGGCCATTATCCTCGCGGGGAGAGAAATCGCCGTCAGGCAACTGGTGGTGGATGGAGGTTGAACAAAGACCAGTGTGTTTTGTGCGGACAGTAGGAAATCCCAGCTTTGGCTGACGCCAGGGCTTTTCCCATGGGATGCCAAGTCTTGCCAGGATGGAGAGAGGCGGTTGGGATCTGAG
>NW_010431267.1:1992-2821 GCF_000710305.1 Buceros rhinoceros silvestris
GTAGAGGGTCGGTTGGTATCTGAGGGGCTCTCTGGGATGGTTAAGCAGCCGTGGGGCTACTGCTGGGTGGGACAGGACTGGCAGCTTGCGTGGGCATCATCCTGCCTGTCTTAGCGCGCAGGTACCAGTTTTGCGATTTGTGCTGCCTCTCTGCCCCCCCAGGGCATTACCCCCCTGAAATCTCCCCCTGCCTGTCAAAGATCTCCCTTCTCAATGTTGATTTTGCAGCTTTTCCGGCAAAACTGAGCTCTCGGCAGCCTTCTGGGCAGATGGAGGTTGTGGCTTTCCGTGAGAGCGCCGTTGATAGGTAAGATGTTGAAAATGTGGCGTTTTGAGGATGCGTCAAGTGTTGGGTTATACTCCCCCGATGCAGAGGTTTTCCGCTGCCGCAGCACCCCGGTTTGTGGGGCGGCAGAGGTGGGCGGTCGCCTGTGACACAGCCCCGCAGGGGAACACGTGTCTGTCGAGGACACATGGAACCGTGGCTCTCGTGTGGCAACACCATTTCTGGGGCTGGCTATGTTCAACATCCAGATGCCTTCTGGGTTTAAAACCTGCTTTTTTAGAAGCTGTAAACCCTGGGATTTTACACTCTCTGCCCCATTTCACCTGCAATGTGTAGCCAACGTGGTCCCTGTCCATCTCCGGCTGTGGTGGCAGAGCCTGCATCACCCCGCCGCTGCCTGCTTTCACCTTCCCAGGGAATAACCCACCGTCACGGGATGCTCTGCATCCCCAGGGAGGGACAGTAGCCCCGTGAACTTCCCCCAGCCGGGGCCGTCGCCTGGGCCGTCCCTGGCCATCGCTGCCCGGGCACGGCGGAGGAAGC
>NW_010431267.1:2938-3187 GCF_000710305.1 Buceros rhinoceros silvestris
CGGGCACGGCGGAGGAAGCCCTCCATTCTTTTATGTGCGAAGGCACGCCGGGCGGAAACGGTTGGAAACAGCCCCGAAAGGACATTCCAAGTCTGGCAGGAAAGCGGTCTGCTCGTCTGGCAGGAGATGGGCTATTGTCTGTCCCAGTGGCCGGCCGGGATTCCTCGGGCCCTCCTTGGAAGAAGAAAACGTCCGTGTGTGTTTTATTTTTTCCTCTGCCCTCTCTCTCTCTCTCTCTCGGGGGTGCCG
>NW_010431267.1:3330-5341 GCF_000710305.1 Buceros rhinoceros silvestris
GGGGGTGCCGGGGGCTGCGGACGCTGCACGTGGCTGGTGCGTGCACAGTGGTGCCAGCTCTCGTCGGCGTTGCTGTGTTTGCTCATACGGTGTCATCCCCTAGGGTTTTTGCCCTCTGTGTTTCTCCTCTGGCTGGGCTGGTTACCTGGGTTCGGCTCTGGGGCGGGTGGTTGTGTGCTGCTTGGGATGGGTGGGATTGTTTGGCCATGGCTGGGCGGCACGCTGGGCTGCTGAAGGGAAGAGTCTGCCTTTCACAGAATCACAGAATAGGTTGCGTTCAGTTAGAAAGAACCTTTAAAAAGCATCTAGTCCAACCTCCAAATTCTCCTGTAAATGGGGAGAGATGAAAACAAGACTCCAGGAAACTTCCCTGGTCACCCTGATGGGCAGGCGGGGCAAGGTCAGCCCAACAATCTGGGCAGCCCAGCTCCCTAGGCAACTGCTGGTCCCTCTCCCTGAGTCCCTTCAGTCTAATCATCTTCTGAAAGCCGGGAAGAGTCCCGAAGAGTCAGTGCCTCAGCCTTACGCACAGAGAGCGAGAGCTTTGTGTGCACAGGTATCTTGCTCCCTGCTGCCAAGACCTGGTGATGGGTCTGAGCCTTCATGTCCCCTTTGCTGACCCGGGGGTGGGATGGGTCCTGAATCAGGGGGCACCATCATCCCTGAGGCAGGTTGTGCTGTGGCATGGGGCAGGAACGCGGGACCGTTCCCACACTCACAGCCTCCCTCCAGGGAGCTTCTCAGCTTTTCATCCCCTTGCTGCTTTGTGCCGGTGGGGAGATGCTGGCAGGCCCCTCCTCTGCAAAGCCAGAGCCTGCACCAGCACCTGGGAAGATGCTCTGTGTGTCCGGCGTTGGGTGTTAGCAGCTGATCGGTGCTCCCCGCGCTGCCATGGTGCCGGGCAGGGTGGGGGCTCACTGGCGCCTTTCGAGCTGTTCTGCTGCAACACAAATGGGGCAGATAGGATCAGCTGGAAGGCAGGAAGGGTGGCTCGGCCATGGGGAGAATTGCAGGACGTGCCGTTGAGGGGTACGCATGGAGAAAGAAAAGCTGTCGCCATCCCAAAAAGCTCAGCCCTCGGATTTGCTGGGCTCGAGTTTGGAGGCAAGGTGAGCAGGCTGATGCCTGCACAGTACAGGTGGTTTAGGGCTTTGGGCTCGTGACTGAGCCCCCCTCATTCTCCCCAAAACACCGTGCTGGGACAAAGCAGCCCCATGGGTCTCTGGTCCCTCACTGAGGACTCGTGGCTCTCCGTTTTGGTATTCCAGGCTGGCACTTCTCATCCCAGGACCATTCCTTCCCTGCCCCTCCGCCCTGCATTAAGTGAGAAACATTAAAGGGGAAGATCTGTTACACTTCCCATGCCAAAGTGATTGTTCCCGTCCCCATTGTCTGCCTCAGGCAGCCCGGGAGCCCAGCACCTGAGCCCGCAGCGCAGGGCTGCCACGGGAACCAGCCTGTAACAAGATAGCGGCGACACTTTTCTCTTTTATTCTTCTTTCTTTATTTTATTTTTTTGTTCAGCAAACCGTATTATAAACCCACAATGAGGCCCCTTTCAAACAGACCCCTATTAAAGTACCGGCCCCATTTTAAGAGTAAACTTCCAGTGGCACCTGGAGGTTAAGTACAATAGAAATGTGACCTGCCGGAGGAATAGGACGATGCTTTTGTGCGTGTCTCAAACCGAGGGCTGCTGTGCATTCATGCCTCAGTTTCCCCACCTGTAGAACATGGAGAGCACAGGCTCTGGGACAGCCTTGAGGGACAAATGGAACCTCCACAGGTCATCAGAGCTGGCAGAGCCACTGGCACAGCATCCTGCTGGCTGCTTGCTACCGCCCCACCGCTGCCAAATGCGTCCGGTTCCTCCCCATCCGAGGCGTGTCGAAGGCAGGCGAGCGGTTTTTTGGGTGGGCTGGCCATGCCCGGGTCACCCATCACTGGGCTGGCCAAGGTGAGCCAGGGGCAGGAAGGGGCGACGCGGGCGGTGCCGCAGGATGCAGCATGA
>NW_010431267.1:5496-6454 GCF_000710305.1 Buceros rhinoceros silvestris
CTGCCGGGAGGAAGCTGGCTGGGCTGGCGAGTGTGACGGTTTGTGCGGCGGAGGGCAAGGGAACTGAGATTAAAAAAAGCCCTGCTAAGATCAGAAAGGCTGGCGCGCACAGTGCCCCATTGTGGAGCTGTCACACTTCCCTTTACTTTATTGCTTTTGTCCAACACCCCATTGTTCCACTTCCTTTTGTCCCCTATTCACAGCCCTGGCTTTTCATTACCCAGCCGGCCTTGTTGTTTTCGTTTCTTTTGTTTGAAGTTCCTGAGAGGAAGGTTTTATTTTCAGCGGTTTGATTAATTCGCAGCTTGAGCCGGGCTTTGTTTGTTATGTAATTGCTGCCACCCTCCACCCCAGCCCGCACCCCCAGCCCTCAGTTCGGGGGTCCCCGAGGAGCCATTGGGGTGCGGGGAGGTGAGAGGGAGCAACTCACAGGTTGTGAGGTGCTAGAGCCCTGGCAGGACGCTCTCTCCATCCCACCCCTTCCCACCTTGGCAGTGCCTGTGGTCCTGCAGCTGAGATCGCAGCTGCTGGCAGCAGCCGGTATAAACTCTTTCCTTAACAGCCTCCTTTCCCCATTATTCCTCCCCGAAAGGCGACCTTCAGGAGGGTAATATTAGTTCCCATTCTTGCTATGCAGCGAGAGGGATGGTGGCCCCGAGAAGGCGAATTCCTGTGAGGATGGCTGATCCCTTTGCAGTGAAGGCACGGCGAGCTCCCAGCCCTCGCGTGAGGATACAGCCCCTGCAGCCCCGGTGCTGCTGGTGCTGCAGCAGAGCTGGGGCTTTGCAAGGGACGTGGCTGTGACACCTTTTTTGGGGCAGATCCCATTGAAGATATTGTCTCTGGGTGCACTTGGGGTCCCCTGGGGTTACAGAGCTTATCCCCCATATCAGCTCATGGTCACTCCTGCGGTGCCCGGCCGAGCACATGGCAGCGCTGGGAGCCGGACCAGCACCCT
>NW_010431267.1:6490-12371 GCF_000710305.1 Buceros rhinoceros silvestris
TATCCCCCATATCAGCTCAGGTTCACTCCTGCGGTGCCCGGCCGAGCAACTGGCAGCGCTGGGAGCTGGACCAGCACCCTCAGCCGTGCTGGTGAATCCAGGGAGAGCCATTCCCTGGGCCTGCGGGAGCTCTTTAGGGCTTCGCTTTGATGCTCCATTCCCTTCACAGCCCAAAGTGTGAAGGGCTGGTTCCCCTGGGGGCTCCTGGCCACTGAGTCCCAAATGTGCCATACCCTGAGCTCAGGAAGCCGGGAACAAGCTCTTGGCTTTGCCCAGCCGTGGCACAAAGCAAGACCGTTGTCCCTGAAAACCCATCAGAAGAGGACATTAGGTATGGGGTGCCTGTGGCTGGGGGGTGCCCCGTGGCTGTGCTGACAGCCCTGCTGCCCTGTAGGATGTCCATGAGGAGCCCCGTTTCTCCCCACCTGGAGCTCGATGGAGCGGGCAGTATGGTGAACTGCACCATCAAGACGGAGGAGAAGAAGGAGGGTGGCTGCGAGTCTCCGCCGGGAGCTGCCCCCAGCACCGAGCCACGTCCCAACGACCCACCGGGGCCCCCGCTGAAGGAGAGCTCTAACCACCAGGCCCTGCTGCAAGTGAGTCCCACGGCTGTGACAGACACTGGTGCTGGCTGGGGTCCCACCGGGTGGCAGAGCACTGCGGCCATCCCCACTCTGGTGCTGGCTTCTGTCCCCTGGCAGAGCCGGGGGGTTGTTTCCCCGGGTGGTTATTCCTCATCCCAAGGAAACAAGGATGAAACCTGAGGCTCCCCCAAGGCTTTCTGGCTGTTGTTGATGCTCTCGGGTGAGCCCTGGGTTTTGAGTGCTTCACCTTCGGCGCGGAGCTCCCCATGGCCACCTCCAGATGTGCTCTGTCCCTTCAGCCACCCTTTTTAATTGACCAGCAGCCTTAGCCCTCCCGTTCCTCACTCATCTTCCCAGGGTGGTGGGGGCTCAGGGCAGCTGGGCCGTGTACATAAGGAATAGAAACCTCCAGCAAACAAGTCTTTGTGGCATGAAGAGCAGAGATGCTCTCACGCCTGGCAGAGCATAGTCCAGTAGTCCACTGGGCAGGGCTGGCTCCAAGCATCCCTCCAGCCCAGCATCTCCTGCCCAGAGACCTGGGGATGTGCCCATCCATGTGATTGGGTGCTGAGTAATGCTGTGTGTGTTGCAGGAGTCCCACTTGCCTGCTGGTGATGCACTGGAGCCCAGGCGCTCTGCCTTTGAGCCGGCCGTCAGCGGCCAGGAGAAGCTGGACTTCAACAAGAACTTGAAGGAGGGTAAGAAAGGTTTCCAAGTGTTCTCTTGGGTCCCTTCTGCTCTCTTTGGGCCCATCAGTGTTTTTCCAAAGCTGTGGGATGGGACGAGCCACCCTGTGCCATGGTGCAGAGCCTTGGGCTGTGCTCACCTGGCCGTCCTCTCCCTCTCCCCACTCTGCTGCCCCGGACAGTGATGCCAACCATCGAGAAGTTACTGTCCAGTGACTGGAAGGAGCGGCTGCTGGGCCGGAACACCGCCGAGTCCAAGGAAGTGAAAGGTGAGGTCACCCACCTCCACCATCCTCCCTCCTGCACCCCGTGCCTGGGCAGCCCAGGCTGGAAACATGAACTGGAAGCATTTCATTTCCTACCTTAGCGGGAAGGGAGATGTGCCTGCGGGTGTGTGTATTTAATAGAGATTTGTACCTTTTTAACCAAAACATTAATTTGGTTTTTGAGGGGGGTGAGCACTCTGGATGAAAACTTGCCTTTGATTGCACAGAGGGGCTGGCTCAGCATGTGGGGACCTCTCTGCCCCCCTGGCCATGAGTCGCCCACCAGCACACAATGGGGGTGGTGATGCAGTTCACCCACAGCTGCTTGATTTCTCCCAGGAACCCAGGAGAGCCTCGCAGAGAAGGAGCTCCAGTTACTTGTCATGATCAACCAGTTGTCCACGCTGCGGGACCAGCTGCTGACGGCCCACTCAGAGCAGAAGAACATGGCTGCGATGCTCTTCGAGAAGCAGCAGCAGCAGATGGAGCTGGCGCGGCAGCAGCAGGAGCAGGTGGGCTCGGGCCCTGTGGGCAGCCTGCTCAGGGCAAGCGTTTGCCAGGGACCATCCATCCCTCTGGGGATCCCTTTGGGATCTGCTGGCTGTGGGTGGCAGCAGCAGATGGAGCTGGCGCGGCAGCAGCAGGAGCAGGTGGGCTCGGGCCCTGTGGGCAGCCTGCTCAGGGCAAGCGTTTGCCAGGGACCATCCATCCCTCTGGGGATCCCTTTGGGATCTGCTGGCTGTGGGTGCAGGACCGAGACATGGTTCCCCTGGGGTGGTGGGGAGGTGGCTTTGGCATCGGGGGCAGCAGGACCTTGCTGTCTGCCCAGAAACGCTCCTCTTTCTTGTGCCCATCCCAGACTCCCCATCTCGCTCCCTCTGCTGCAAGGAGGAGGCTCGAAGGAGATGGGAGTTGCACTCCTAAAAAAAATTAAACCACCCCATGGCCTTCCTGGCTCTGTTCTTTTTGCTCTTTGAAGACCTGTTTTTCCTCTGCAACGGCCCATCTGGTGCTAAGGGCAGGGTGACACCCCTGACATACCCCGTTGGGGGTGAAAATGTCTCTCCCAGCCTGTTTCTCTCCCCGTGCCCCTCAAAGTGGCTCAGGGGTAGCTCAGCCATCCCCTGCCTGCCCTCCCTATGGCCCTGGAGACCCTCTACAGACCCCTTGTCCCTGTTTTGCTGGTGTTGGGCAGCTTGTCCTGGGCTGTAGCCCAGCCAGGGCCAGCTCAGCAGTGCCATGGATGCCGCTGAGCCCCGCTGTCCCCTCCCCAGATCGCCAAGCAACAGCAGCAGCTCATCCAGCAGCAGCACAAAATCAACCTGCTGCAGCAACAAATCCAGGTAAGGGTGGGGGACACATCCCCGTGTCCCTCTTCCTGTGCTGGGTGATGGCAGCCCCCTTGCATGTCCCCTCCCGGGGCTAGGCAAGGGGATGGCACCTGCCTGCAGTGTCCCACAGCGGTTAGCTGATCTCTCTGCTTCTCCCCCACTCTTCCCTCCAGCAGGTCAATATGCCCTACGTCATGATTCCTGCCTTCACCCCCAGCCACCAGCCTCTCCCCGTCACTCCTGACTCCCAGTTAGCACTGCCCATCCAGCCCATCCCCTGCAAACCAGGTGAGCGGGGTCCCCCAGGGCTGCCCCAGCCCTGCAGGGTGGCCTTGTCCCCAACCCCTCTCCCTCTGCTCCTCGCAGTGGATTACCCAGTGCAGCTGCTGCACAGCCCCCCTCCTCCCACGCTGAAGAGACCCACTGGCTCGGGCCACCTCCAGATGCAGGTACAGCCCCAAAGCCCCTCCATCCCCCAGGCTGGGGTCCTGCAGGGGCTGTGCTTCACCCCCTTGCTCCCCTCCGCCACAGGAGACCTCGCAGCCACTGAACCTGACAGCAAAACCCAAAGGCTCCGACCTCCCCAGTGCCTCCAGCTCGCCCAGTTTGAAGATGAGCAGCTGCCAGTCCCTCACGCCAAGTCATGGGGCCACCAGGGACTTACAGACCAGCCCATCCAACCTGCCTCTGGGTGGGTTCCCAAGTACCTTCACTGCTGGATGGTCCTTCCCTGGCCACCTCCTGAAGTCAAGGGGACATCTCTGCTCCCTGGGGTCTCTCCTCCCTGGGGTGGCCTGGTTGGGCACCTACTGCTCTGTGTCACCCCACTGGGGCGCACAGTTGTGATTGCTGGTGTAGGATGGGGTGCTTAGGGGTGTCGGCGCAGTGGGCACTGGTGCTGATTGGTGCCCATGCTGCTGTCCTGCCAGGGTTCCTGGGCGAAGGCGATGCCATCACCAAAGCCATCCAGGACGCACGGCAGCTGCTGCATGGCCACAGCGGGGCCATGGAGGGAGCACTGAGCAGCCCCTACCGCAAGGTGAGGGATGCCTGGCCAGCTGGTCACCGTCCCCCTCTCTGACCCCACTGTCAGCGGCCAGAGCCAGGTCTCCATCCCTGGGTGAGGTCCCAGGCTTGGAGCTGCTTCCTGATTCTCTGCGCTTCTGCAGGAGCACATCGGGATGGATTCTTCCCCGGTGAAGGAGCGGATGGAGGAGACCCCTGTCCACCGGCTGGACGAGGCTCTGTTGACCTGTGAGATGGACGGTAAGGACGGCCAAGAGACCACGGCGTGACCCCCTGCTTGGTCCTTCCTCTGGCTCCTGACCTCAGCTGGGGTTTCCCTCACAGGCTCACGGCACTTCCCCGAGTCTAGGAACAACAACCACATCAAGAGGCCCATGAACGCCTTCATGGTGTGGGCGAAGGACGAGAGGAGGAAGATTTTGCAGGCCTTCCCGGACATGCACAATTCCAGCATCAGCAAGATCCTGGGTGAGTGCTGGTGATGGCAGCGGGGGGCTGGGCCAGGACCCCACCTCTGCAACCCCATGGTGGTACAAAAGCTCTGCCCTCGTCCTCAGCCACTCACATATGGGTGATGCCCCCCAGGATGATGCCACCCCTGTTGTAGCACCACTCTTGGAGGCATCTGTAGCAGCGTGGGCTTCATCCAGCCGGTGTCTCCACCCCGCTGAGGTCCTGCTGCAGCTCTTGCTCACACCAGTCCTTCCCCATGGCTATTAAAAGCGAGCGGGGTGGTAACCATGGAGCCTGTCCGAAGAGAAATCTGGGTCTGAGGTGGTGCTAGGGGCCATGTGTGGGGAGAAGGAGCTGGTAGAGGACATGTGGGCAAGGGGTTTGCATGCCTCCATGCCTCAGTTTACCTGGGCCATGCTTGTGGGTGAAGGACACCCAGGAAAGGGGCACGTGGGGCGTCACAGGAGGGTTTAGGTGATGGAGGGGTCCAGCTCAAAGCCCTGCTCAAAGCTCATCTAACTCCACAGTCTCATCAGGATGCTCAGGGCTGTGTCCTGACAGCTGCTGAGCATCTCCAAGGATGCTGAGGACCAACAAGCATCTCCAGCTTGTCCTTTTTTCTCCCACACTGGTTGCTGGTCCAGCTGTAGCCTCCCGGGTGCTGAGCTGAGGGGATTAATCCATCCCCTCTGCCAGCTTGGCCCTGAGCCCCTCTCCCAGCCCACAGCCTTTGTGCCCTGCCCTGCATTGCCCTCCTGCCTGGGGTGCTGGTGGGGAAAGCGAGTCACAGGCCGGCACAGCCTGTTGTAGCTGTAGCACCTCCTCACTGCACCTCGGAGAGGATCGAAAGCCGTGGCCCATGAGGTGCCTGGGGACCTGTTCCTGGTGTGCTGGGAGGGCTGGGTGCCCTCTGCAGCATGGGGCACCCACTGGTGCAGCCAGTCTCACCAGCTGGGTGCAAATTCAGGGGCTGTTTGGGCAGGGAGTGGAACAAGCATTAATGAACTGTGACGGTCATCCCAGCCGGGAGCTGGCAGGGGTCTCATCCAGCGGGCAGGGTGTGAGTGTGCCCCGCGGCTCCTCTCTGCGCAGGCTCCCGGTGGAAGTCCATGACGAACCAGGAGAAGCAGCCCTACTACGAGGAGCAAGCCCGGCTGAGCCGGCAGCACCTGGAGAAATACCCCGACTATAAGTACAAGCCCCGACCCAAACGCACCTGCATCGTGGAGGGGAAGCGGCTGCGTGTGGGCGAGTACAAGGCATTGATGAGGAACCGGCGGCAGGACGCCCGGCAGGGCTACTTGATAGGGTAACGCACCCCTTCCTCCCACCCCAGGGGGCTCACCAAGGCCCCTGGGGCGGGTGGGTGCCTCAGGAGGTGGCGGGGGAGGCAAGGGGAGCACCCCGACAGCCCGGCCAGTGATGGCATTCCCCTGTCCCACAGGCCCCAGGGCAGCCAGATGCCCGCCGCCTCCTCGGACATGCTGTACCAGCGGCCGGGGGGCCTGCCGCTGACCCCCCCCGCGATGGGGCAC
>NW_010431268.1:0-1563 GCF_000710305.1 Buceros rhinoceros silvestris
AAAGATTCCCAAAGAGCTCTGTTCCTTTCTCGTTTTTTGCATGTGACCTTTAGTTATGCATCTCCTCCAGCCTCTTATTATTCAGGAGTTTTTGGGGAAGACCTGGAAGCAAGTAGAAAAACCCCCACTGATAAAATATGCAGAGCCCAGAGGGGGAAGCGGGAGATAACCAAGAGTACATAACAGGCCCCAGGGGTAAAACTTTACAGCGTGACTCACTGGAAAAGAACAAAGGATGCAGGCTGCACCGCCAGAGCATGGGAAGAGCCATTCTCCTGAGGGACACCTCAGGACATGCTGCAGCAGGTCCCCTTAGCAGTGAGGATGCTTCACCATGGAGCAAACTGCCGAGGGAAATCATGGGGTGCTCCATCCCTCAGTAACCTCAAAGCCAGAAGGATGGCTTTGCTGGAGGACATTCAGCAATGCAAGAACAACCAGGTGAAATTCTTCGGCTCGGCTAAACACAGCGGATGATGTGTTGTAATAACCTGTAATGGCTTTACAGCCCATTTGCTGCCATTCATCTTTTTCATTACGGATCAGAAGCATGTGAAAGCAGGTCTTGCTGCCTGCCTGTCCGCCACAGTCACCTCAGCTCCGGCTGAGGTCCAGCCACTCCAAAGATCTTTTCCTCACCATGAGCTGTTGCTGCTGGAAGAGGAGAGCTTGCCCGGCACTGAGTGCTGTGTCATGCTTTACTCCTCATTTGCAGAGGTCTCCCAGCTTCTGCTCGAATCTCCTCACTCCTGTCCCATATCAGCTTTTCCACGCCCTGTGGTCCTCTGTGGTCTTCCATGGTTTTCTCCCATGGTCCTCGTCGCCTTTCATCTGCAGCCACTGATAGGTCCTGGTCCACTCTCTGGAGTGTTAGTTGGGACCACGTCAGCTCAGCTATGTGCCGAAGCAGGACTGGACTCCTGATTTAAGAAGGGGAAAATGGCTGTGTCAAACCAGTTCTTGGGTTGGCTAAAGCCTTTTTGTTTTTGTTGCTGGAGGCATTGGCTTTGAGAGGTGAAGGCAGGTTTCCAGCACTCCAGCACTGCAGGGAAGGAGTTTGCAGGGCTCCAAGGACTATGGGTTTGTACATGATAAAGGGATGCATATTGCATGGGCTCAACATTTTGGATGGGAAAGCTCAAAGCTTGGGTTGGGGAGCAGGATTCCTCTGGCTGCACCTCTCACCCTGAGCAAGGTGCCCTTTTAAACCTCCCTTGCCCCAAGGTGATTCCTAACAACGCTTGAAGTCCTCACACCACCCCAAAACCCAGGACTCATAGAAGTGATGGAGCAGCCTCTGACTGAATTTAATCCATTTTTTTCTCCTTGTTGCATCCTCTATTTCTTTATTCCCTTCTAAATGACCTTCAGCTGCAAAGCCTCCCATCATGATGCCCTCAGCAGATTCCCGGCCTTGCCACATCCCTTTTTGCCTTTGCAGCGGTAGAGAAAGCACCAGCTCTGCCAACTACCTCTCTCTGTTTTTCCTCTAAGAGAAAAAAAAACCTGAAGGTGCATGAACAGTTTTCACGCAATTGTGCTGGTGGCACTCAAAAGTCTCCA
>NW_010431269.1:0-3628 GCF_000710305.1 Buceros rhinoceros silvestris
CAGCGCGGCTCACACTGGCAGGGACGGATTGTGTCCTGACAAGCTGCGACAGTTCTGGAGAAAGCGCAGCTCAGGGGTGGTCTGGGGCGGCTGGCGCAGAGCGAGAGACAGTGGTCCCAGCAGTGGCAGAGAGCGCAGAAAGAGTGCCTTTTCGCAGGCACATCACGGCTTTTTAAAGCTATAATGGCGCGAAAATCGAACAGACCCGCGAAAACTTTAAACCAATGAAAAAATGGAGATGCAGCTGACATCACATGGGAGGGAATACAATTAGCTAGTTAAAGCAAATTCTCCTAAAAAGGAGATTTTCTGCCAACCCATCACACTGACGCAATCCCCAAACCACCCTGTGTTAAGAGAAGCCTGGGACACCAGCATCCCTGTCACCTCGCAAACTCCTGCAGGAGGAGATAGACTTCACTGCTCCCGCTTTCTTCCTCAGTCTAAACAAGACAGCAAAGTTTTTATTTATAAAGTTATTCTGAGGTTTTAACAGGATTTTACAAAATTTGCCGACTGTATACACACGTGGGTGGGTGTTGACGTGAGTGTTTTCCTTGTTGTGAGTTTCAGACGAGAGATGACTCCATTCAGAAGAGTCTCCTTCCATCTCTCCAGCCACTCATCCCCATCCAGCTCTCAAGCACATTTCAGTGGCACATCCAGCTACCATGTAATTATCTACCTATGATATTTTACAGCTTTGCTCTCCATCCATACTTCTATTAATCTCTCTCTACGAACACTCCTCTGCTTAGTCTACTTGGTCTTTCAAGCCTTCCCTACTCCCCTTCCCCTGGAGCTACTGATTTGCCCAGGGGGCTCTTCACTCAGCTGTGGTTACACCCCAAGTCTCAGGCAGACTGGGAGCTAAACCAGAGTTTAAGCCCAGCTCCAAGTCCCTCCCAGTAGTGGGGAGTGTTTTTCCTCAGTCACTCTGGACATTACAGGTACCCTGAGAATGCTCATAGCATCCAGAGCCAAATCTGTTTGCAGTGGCTCAAGAACAAGGTGCCCCGTACCCGGCTGCACTGCAGAGCACACTCCGGCAAGGACACAGGTACACACTCCCTTCCCACAGACACATCTAACCTGGTTGTCACCCATTCTTCACTGGAAATCTGTCCAGCTCCTTACCCAGTGGTGCATGGAGCTGCCAGTGGTACTGTATTTATGGCATTACTTTTGATTTAAACTTGTTGGATTTTATTCTCACCACATCCCTGGCTTATGTGGCGTTTCTCTCACCTTCACAGATGGACATGTCTGAGGGGGAAGATTGGGCTTTAGAGCTATCTGCAGAAGAAACATCTCAATACATGGAAGCTCCAGCAGCCCTGCCCACTGCTTTAGCCAGACTTTCTCCTCAGAACAGTAGCAAGTTGTTTGCAATTATACAAAGAGGCTCTTTATTTACCACCGTTGCTATCTAGAATGTATAGAAAAAACCCCAAACTATGAAAAAATTACTAGACTGCACTTTCCTGCCAAAATGGAGGCTGCTTTTGGCTCAGACTTTGGTCTTGTATCACAGACTGATTCCCTGGAGGAAAAGGGAAACTCTGGCCCCACTGGGATGTCAGTCGTTTACTGGGATGGTGGTTTGCGATCACTGGAGGAGGGATTCACTCACTGGTTGTCACTGGAGATGGAAACAGAGGGGGAGGACAGAGCACGCTGCCTCAGAGCATCTGAGTTTGTCAAGGTGCAAGGAGCTAAAATTAGTGCCTACCTGACATGCCAAAAGGAAGCCAAGGCTGCCGCACAATTTCTCTTCCAAATACAGTGATGTTTATCCTGCAGCAATTTTCCATAATTACAGACAGCACCTGACAGCCCCACATCAGCCACCACAGGACCAGTCCCTGGCAGCTGATGTTCTCTCTGCTCTGCTCCTTTCCCCCCTTGGTGCTACCCTCCAGCTTTCGGATTATTTTGATGACTTCTGACAGGAGATCCCAGCTCAGGAATGTTGAATGTGGATCCATCTTGACTGAGATGAGGGATTTAGCCACCAGCTACAGCGGGACCAAAGACACCTCCAGCCACTCTGGGATGAGCATGAGCATCTGCATTTCACAGCAGTGTTTGTTTTCCAGCAACCACGCAAGCTGGCAGGTGATCAGATGGGGTTTTTATCTTGACTTTCAGCTCTGGGGCTGAGCTAAGCCACTGCCAGCCCACTGACTTCAAGGAAAACCAGTACATTGTTCCATCTGGGATCTAGCTCCCTGCAGCCCAAGATGCCCTTGGCCCCAAGGCACATTCCTCCCCACTCAGACTCCTTCAGTGCTCACAAGCATCACCTATTGCTTTTACACTCTGTATGCCTGGTGACACAAGTGTTTCTCCTGGAAGGGAGCTCACAGGGAAGCTGGCAGGGAGGGCTGGGTGCGGCACAGCTCCTCTCAGCTCTCTGCACCAGAAGGATGGAGAGCTGGGAAGGCATCTCCCTTCCTGCAGCTGCCCCTTGCACATGCTTCCCCACACAGGCACAGAGATCTGGGCTCATCACCTGCGCTAGAACTCAGTTTTCATGTCTGGCTCTGGTTGGATTTAATTTTAAATTGTCTTGCTTGCTTTGAAACCTCACTGGGGACTTTCCCATAAGGCTCGTCTAAAATTTTCCATCTCAACTTTCAACTCAGTGAAAGTTTTCATGCAATTTGCCCTCCTTGGGAAAAAGACTGTTTTTCATCAGAAAAACAAAGAGAACAATAAAAGTTTGAATTTCCAGATAAAATGTTTCATTTTTCAGGTGTCAATCAGCTTCTGGCTTTTCATTTCTCCAGGCTGTTGATGAAAGCAGTCTGTATAAAGTGAAAGCCCAAGCCCCCAAACCCCATAGTCAGTTTGTGGATCTTGCCCCTGCAACCTCCCAGGCCTTTCTCTGGGCTCCACTTTGCTCTGCTCTCCTTGCCATGATTCAGAAATCCTCTCCTGCACCCCAGCCTTCCCTCCCACACTCCAAACCTCTGCTGAAAACATTGAACATGGCCTATCCCTTCTCCTCCCATCCATTATTGAGGAGCATGGCCGCATTAGACTTCTGCGGAGCATCCTGTGTACAGAGCGGGCACTGTGCATGCAATCCAGCTCCAGGCTCGGGTTTTTTGTAGGAGAGACAGTCCTAACAATTTCCAGTGGTGCTGCCAAGTCATCTGTTCTCCTGGTTCCTAATTGGAAAGCTGGGCTCCCTGCTTCCTCAGGGGAAGCCATCTGGAGAAGCCTTCGTATCTCGCCAGAAGAAATGCAGGGGACAGATGTGATCTTGTCTTGAACACGCTCCTGGAGAGCTACTCCACGCTGGTTTTGGATCAGGACAGTGGGTAGCTAGACAGCAGGTTGGGGAGTGTAAATCACCTCCTTCAGCCGAGAGTTTACATTGCTCACTCTGCTGAATCTCACTCTGTTGCTCTGTCTGTAAGCCCAGGATGAGACATGTTCATGGGATGGACAGGCCAGATCCTCGCCACCCTGCTCTGTCTCCAGTATACTAGGACCAGTTTGCACCAGCCAAACCCAAGGAGGGCCAGCGATGATGTGGGGCTGCCCAGGTCATTAGTGCAGGGAGGTGATTCAGGACACCTCCAGGCTTTTGTCCAGCACTTGAAGTTCAGATCAGCAG
>NW_010431269.1:3716-5552 GCF_000710305.1 Buceros rhinoceros silvestris
TGTCCAGCACTTTAATCTCAGATCAGCAGTAATTTCCCTGCCCAGCTCCCTGGTGTCCACATTCCTTCAGCTGCCTTCAACAGGAGCCACATGAGCAGGTTAGAGAGATAATTGGGATCAGGACTGGCCAGGACACTGAGGGCAGCTTGTCCTGGGTGCAGAGCAATGGCCACATTTGGGCTGTGTTCAGTGGCATCCCCTGGTGAGCAGATGCACGCCTGGGCAGCAGGTAAAGGAGTCAGCCCTTTGGTTTAGCCACCACTGTATGATTTACATAGAGGCAGCTTCTCCATTTGCTTAGAGGACTTGGAGCCTGTTTGCACACATTTCTCTTCTGAAATAAAACAAAAGCCTTGCAGGGTGAGCAAACAGCAGAAGGGAATCTGAAAGGAGTCTGTGGTCCTTTGGCAGCATCAGGCAGGGGTAAACCCGGGCAAACCACTGAGGGTCATTTCAGCAGCTGGGGGAAGCAGCAGCCACCATGGGCACATCTCAGCTCTGTCCGCGCTGATTTACACAACAGAGGGACCAACCCAGCTCCTGCTGCTAATAAATCACCCAGCAGCCACAGCCGCTGGCTCTACACATGGCATTAATCCACCCCACCCCCAGCAGGCAGGGGCAAGGGACCAGGCCAGCGGTAATTACTATTCATGCAGGACAGGATACTTTATTCCCACATCAATGGCAAAGACATTGAGCAAGTTGTACAGAACATACATAACTGCCTCGTTATTTACAATAACCCAGTTTATTCTGTACTCAGCTCCACATACTGAGTGGTTTCAGAGGCAGTTGTCGGATGAGGATTAAGAGCAAGCCCTTGCACTGAATCAGGAAGGAGCCTCCTGTTCCTGAACACATCCCTTTGACACAGGTATTGATCAAACTGTGGAAGTGCCCACAGTGAATCTTGATGGTTTTTTCAGGTATCAACCATCAACACACCCACACCCCCCAAATCTCTCAGGACCCATCTACAGGTGCCTATATCCAAACCCATGCGTAGACAGTGCTCAGATGAGCTTTGAGTTTATATCTGAAGGTACTAAGATACCTGAAGTGTCCAGGCTACCACACAGTGAACACACATTGCCCAGAGGGGACCCACAAGATGCTGCCAGCCCAGATGAGGACCTGCACACCTAACACTTGCACCTTCACCCACAGCTCACACGGACAGCATCTGGATTTAAATGACAATGTAATGTCAGATGTTTAGCACTCACAGCATGGCATATTCACTTGCTGTATGCACAAACATGAACTAATTAGCAGACTTAATTAGTGTGATGCTGCAAAGTGAAGAAAAATGAAGGGAGGGACATCAAAAGAAGAGACAGACCAGAGGGGAAGGGAGAGGGAAGAAAAAGGAAATACAAAAGACCAACAGTTGACAAAGACAGATAGAAGGTCTATATAAAAATAGAAGCCAGCTTGTTCTCCCTTATTTATGCACAGCATGGCTCTGCGTATCCACAGCTAAAGCAAGGATCCCCACCCAGGGCTCTGCAGCAGCCCTCCAGGGAAACATCCATCACCAGGAAGGAGCGACAGACAAGTCCTTCCTGCCTCTCCTTCCCCACAGAAGCAGCATGTGTCCTCAGGTTGGTTTCTCCACCCGCCAGGCAGCGTCCCTGCCAGCCCTGGGCTTTTGGCCCGGGCACCTCAGCCCCGTGTTTCTGGCAGAACAAAGCAGGCTGGAGGACCGACCTGCGCGTGGGAGCAGATTTGAAAAGCAAACAGGGGCTAAAAATATTGTGGGGAAGAGTGATGTGCCAGACAGCAGAGGAGCCTCACCAGCATCTCCTTCAGCGACTCAGGTTTGACACCGTT
>NW_010431269.1:5661-19714 GCF_000710305.1 Buceros rhinoceros silvestris
GCAGCATGAATTGAATGTGATGGGATGTGCATCAAGGCTCCCATACACAGGCCCACAGTATGAACGTGCTGACACACACCTCCTCACCATCCAAAGTTTAGTTACAAAGCACTCGGGGTCCTTCACTGCCATTGCCTCATCGCCAATCCACTTCTCACGGGGAGAGCAGAGCAGAATAGCAGCACTCAAACTCTTGCTTCTCTCCCCCAGGGAGAAGGCATTTACTTCTCCAACTGGCAGCACAGTTTGGGTTTTCATCCTCCCCACTACTCATTGAGGAGATGAAAGAGTTTGAGGATTTCTCTCTGCCTCCCCGTCTGTGTTGTCCTATACCACACACTGTGGATGATAAGGCATTAAGGCTCTTAAGCAGAGAATTTCTCAAGGCAATATTGACTAAAAGGTTTCCTTAAATGTCCCCTGATAGGCAGCATTTGATGGGGTTTAAAGGCAGTGGTGAGCTGAGGCTGGGTTTAGATCTGCTCTCAGTGCCCCCAGGCAGCCAGCGTGCAGACACCCCTTTAATCACAAGTAACCAAACCCCACACACACCCCCGCCCCCAACCTGAAACACAATGAGCTTGTCCCTGCATATCTAAGCTGGAGGAAAAAATAAGAGTCCATGGGGGTGTTGAGGAGCTTGGTGCTGGGGAGCTGCTGTAGACAGCACAGGCGGGTGCAACATCAGGATGCTCCTGCTGCCATCCCTTCGCAGTGCCAGAGTTAACCAACTGCCTCTATCTCTAGTTTCCAGGCTAAGCTGAAACTAATGTGATCACTTGCATCTAAATCCAGCCCAACTGGTACAGGAAGAGATGTCGGGAGGGGGAGCACGGCTTGTCCCCATCTCCCTTCACAGGCAGCAAACCCATGGCTGCAGCAGCAACACAGTGATGCCAGAGGAGGTGATGCCGCTGGCCCTGGCTTGGGCTGCCAGGAGGGAGCTCTGCTCTCCCCAGCCCACTGGCAGAAGCATCAGCAGAGACAGACACAGGTTTTCGGAAAGCAGCACTGTGGATAGAGATCTGATGATTTCACCATTGGTGCGGGCGGTGAGGGCTTAAGGCTGCTACTTGTCAGTCCCACTCTGCTAAACCTGATGCTGATGTGTTTTAAATATTATCTACCCTGTGCAGGAAGAGGCCCCTCACATCGCAATTTCCACACACCTCTCCCAGACCCCCTTCTCAGTAAATCTTTAATTAAAATCCCTTCTGGTGCCCAGCTCCATTGATTAGCTGAGGAGCTGCTGATGGAGGTGGAGGAGCCCGGGGAGAGTCAGCCCTCGCTCCTGCTGTGCTGCCTGCCCACAGATCACATCTGATGGCTTTTTGTTATCGCTTGCTGCCAAGTACCTGAGCCACAGCTTTAACCTTCCTCCAAACAACAGCTTGCACTGCCAGGCACCAGGCTCAGCAAACTTTACAACAAATTTTCATGGGGAGAAGGAAAATTAGTATACATAGAACACTGACTGAACTATAGAACCAGCAGAATAATGATACCAAATAGAAAACAGAGTCCCCAGAGGTCTTGTCCACAGAAGGACATACACAAGTGCCAGGGGCACTGGGCACAAAGTCCCTGGAGCAAACTGGGTCTGAGCTACAACGAACTCAAGCAGCCTGACCTAAGTTACAAAATAAATGAGCACGAAGTCCCTCAAAGAGAAAGCAAAGCTGATCTGAGCTGTCTGTTCAACTTCAGTGTCACAGCCAGAAAACAGACCAAAAAAAAGCAGAACCCATTATGTTTAAAACCCTTCCTTAATAATGCAGCCTGGAAACGAACTGGAGATGCCGGGAATGTGGAGAGATGTGGGGACAGCTCTCGCTGCTGTTCGGTGGCACAGCACAGCTGCTTTACTCCAGGTGAGGCTCAGCGAGTGCTTTAACCCAGCCCCTGTGCGATATTTCCACACATCATCCCGCTGGGCTTTTATCTGGAAGCACAGCTACAGGTGCCTGTGCTGCTTGAAGTAAAAGCAGTGCTTCCGATTGGGGCCCCAGCTTCACATCTCAACCCAGAGCCTCCTGACAAAGTCTAATTAGCTCTAGTGTCATCTAATTAGCGCTGGTGTCAGGGGCTCCTGGTAGGACAGGTCTCAGAGGGAGCTGGCTGTTATTAAAAGCAGGCTGCTACCCGGGTAGCTGGTTTGATCTCTCCCTGGTCTGGCACATCCCAGAAGCTGCAAACACAGCTCAGCCAGAGCCAGCACATCAGCCTTTGAGCATCTCAGCAGGCATGTCTCATCCTGCCCAGCCAAACCGCCTGGCCAGGGAGGAGCTCCTCAGGAGAACAAGGTGATTAAACACTCAATTTTCACTGGCAGGTGTCAGCATGGGAGTGGATCCATCCTTTGCAGGCAGGAGCTGTGCTCAAGGAAGGCAGAGCTCTTGGGAAGGGGACTGCTGCAGAGGAAAGCCTGCCAGCAAGACCAGTTCAGTGACAGGAGACTCCATTTGGACTCAGTCCTACTCAAACAGAACAAACACAAATGCTGAGATCTTTACCCAGCCTCCAAATTGCCTCACAGGCAGTAATTAATTTTCAGTCTTGTGTGGGAAGAGGACAGGAGCTGACACTCCTCAAAAGGCAGCCCTGGCTCCCCACGGCTTGGTGTTGTGGTGGTGGGAGCGAGGAGCAGATGGCCTGGATGGACCCAACCCAGCACTCAGCACCAACCCGTGCCAAACCTGGCCCCAGCACCACAAGGGGCTTCAGTGGGAAATCCCTGTGAACTGACTTGCCCAAGTCCACAGAGTCAGGAACAAAACTGTTCCTTCTTCCTCATATTAACAGTTCTGGATCCCAGTGACTTACATAGGAGGGACCCAAAAGCATTTACTTCTGCTGTTTCTCTCAAAATTCAAGCATCCTATTCTCCAGTAAGAAGAGCCTGCCTTGCCCTTGAGGTTTTACACCAAACAACAGAAGCTCGCCATTAAACTCCCTTGTGCAAAGCATTTGCGCTTTACAACCCAGTGTCACCACAACACTTAAGCCCCAGCACAGAGAGCTCTGCTTCCACAGCATACACCCCTCCTCGCAGCTGACCGAGCAGCAGTGCACCATGCAGCTGCACCCAGCCATCATTTCACTGCCTTCCCTTGCACTTAGTGAGGAAAACTGTGGAAACTATCCAAAGGAAAATTTACCAGAGTGAACATGAGGCTGAAGAGATGCTGCTGGTGGGTCTGATCTCTCCTCTGAGTGGAGAAGCTGTCAAGAAATGAGCCCTGCCAGCTGGACAAGTCAGCCAATACTTCTCTGCTTGCTATTGCACCACTGCTTAAGATGATGGGGCAAAACACAGCACATCTGGCACTGTTCTGGCTAAACCCAGCTGCTGTCAGCAGCCTGAGCACAGTTACAGACTCCCTCTCCCTCTGTGGCAGGTTATCCACTTGCCCTGCTAAATACTCCGCTTTCTCACCAGGCTTGGATACAGCCAGCACTCCACATCCCCCAGCTGGGGAGGCAGCTGTGCAAGGCAGGAGGATCAGAGAGCATCTCAGAGCCATGCCCTCGAGATGAGAAGGACTAAGAGGGCAAACATCGAGGCAGAGGCAGCAGCAGTGACTTATCTAACTAATGGCTGGCTGCTGGCAGCGCTGAGCACTCTCATCCCTCAGCAGTGATGCTGTGCCATGGCAGGCAGCGGCACTTCAGTACAAAGTACCTTTGTCACCAGAAGACCTGAGCACAGGCTGCACAGCGAGTCCCTCCATGCGGCAGCAGCCAGAGCTCTCTTCTCAGGATTACAGCATCTCCCCAAACTTCACATTTACTTATTTCCCACCTTGTCTCCTCCTATCAGCCCTGTGATCTGGTTGCTGGGGCAGTCAGAGAGCTGATTAGCACCAACAGGAGAGAGCTGACACCTCACTGGAGAAATTACAAGGAACACAAGAGATAAGCAAGGACCCTGGGTACACCAAGATAACGCAGGTCTGCATCTCACCGCACTCACCCTGCCGAGGTAGCACAGATGGGAGCACAGACACCCTTGCATGGGAACGTTGGCGTGTTCACCTGGAGATACATATTTATCCTGACAGATGAATACATAACATTCCGTGGAAGGAGCAGTGTCAGTCAGCAGTGCTTTCTTCTCCACAAATTACAGCAGACAGGGAAGTCTATAAATAACATCCCTTTAAACCCACCAGGAGGCACCTAGGTGAGACCCTCAGTTACATCGGAGGCAATTGCCCACCTCTGAGGCACCGGGCCAGACCTACAGCACAAGGAAAGAGCGACTGAATTTTACGTGCTGGGCACAGGGGACCTGCTGGCACACCAGAAAGCTGAGGGACCATGAGGCCACCCCTGTTTGTGCCCAGTAGACCTGGTGTATGCCACAGCAAGCACTCAGTGCTGCATGGAGCCCTCTCCAGAGGGAGCAAAGCTTGGTGCCTGCAGGGAGAGGCAGAGCTTGACAGATCCACAGCTTCAGCTGCTGCAGCAGATTCTAAACCTGAGGAAACACGACAGACCTGAGACTCTTGGGCTGTGGAGTTTTGTGGCTGTAGTTAATGCTCTTCCCTATCTGTCTGCAGGAACTGCGCAGACAAAGGCACAGAAATGACAAATAGCACCCTCCTGCAATTATGGTCACAACACATAGGATGTATTTTTGACCTGGCAGCTCTAGCAGGACCCCCTTTGAACGCATAAAAATCTTTCTCTTTGTTTATTATGCAACACATCTGATGACACCGCACTCAGAGCGGCTAATTGCCTGGAGTATTGCAACGGGTGCCACTCGGCTGATCAAACTGTCGGGGAAGGAAAATTACTGATAAACACACTATCTTGCCTCATCACATAAATAATTGGTAGTATTATGAATGCATGAGCCAGCACAATTAGGACCTGAAGGTTGTGCCATATGTCACAGCAAAGCTAATTTCTCCTGGATTTGCAATGGTGCTTATTGCTCAATGTCACAAGCTTATTTAGGAGCAGATTCTGGCTTGATGTAAGTCAGTAGAACAGTGTAAGGGAATGGGGCAGCTCTGATTTATGCCAGGTCCATAGTGTCCACATGGGTCTGTAACTATCCATATGGACACAGATATGGTTACTCTGCACAAAAGCACTACTGTGCCTGTTACAGTTACAATTCAAGATAATAAAAAAAGGCTAATGGTGTGGCATGTGTCCATCGGGAGTCCCAGGCTAGTAGGAGAGTAAAATTTCCCAATTGCCACAGGCCCTAAGTAGACAAAAAAATGTCCACTTTGTTTTGTAGTTGGTTGAAGCTGAATTAGCAAGCGAAATTAACTTAATCAGTGCAACATTCAGCACTGGTAATACCACATCCTGATGGTGGCTATGGACACCTGAGTTTCAGGTTAAACCAGGCATTGCGAAGCATCACTTTGCTGCACAGTAAATGCACAGCAGAGCAAGAGACCTGAATCCAGACCTCCCAAAAGCCACCCCAGTGCCTGGATCAGCTTTTCACCAGTGCTGCAAACCACTCACCTCCAGGAGATGGGAGGGGGAGGATGGCAGGAGATGACTCAGCCTCCTCCATACTTCAGTGAGACGCAGCATGAGCAAGCAGAGGATGTTGTGCCTACCTGTGTGTTCGCAGCCTCCTCAGAGGGAATCCTGGGGAGTGCAGGATGCTAGGCATGAGCACACGCTCTGATTCCAATGTGAACCTCCAGAAATCCCAGGGCTCAGACTACGTGAGTGGGTTTAAGGCAGCCTTGCAGTAAACTCTAAGCACAGAGATCAGTACAGGGCACCTCTGTCTGGATTGTGCAGACGAGTAAGCAAAGGAGCTGTGTTGGGCTTGATTTAGTCAGGGATCTCATCAAAAGGCAGCAGTGATGCTTCCATCCCTGCTGCTCACAGGGCTTTGCAAGACCTGGTTACCCCCCACCCATCTGCCAGCAGCCTCCCACCCATCCAGGGAGCAAAGCATTGCTGACAGATTTGTATGGCAGGAGTTTTCATCTCAAGCCCCACGACTACTTGCTTTGCCCAACAAGGCAGCCCTCCCCAGTCAGTGACTGTCCCGGGCAGCAGCGAGAGCAGAAGGACCACAGAGGTCATCCTGTCCCTTGCTCCAGCCTCAGCAAGGGGCTGTCACTCCCGTGGGCTGTGCTCTGCTCCAGCATCCTTACAAAGACAGGGCCTGGCTCACCACTTCTGGAGCAGGACACTCGCCAGATCTCATCTGAGACAAAACAGAGGTCTGGACCATTCCTGAGGTTTGATCTTCCTGCAGGAGTGAGCTTATTAAAACCGCAGCAACCCTCTGCTGTGCTGGCAGCCTTCTGACATGCTCAGCACTCCCGACACCCTGCGGTGGGCTCTGCCCAGCATCATTCCCCAGCCCCTCTCAAGCCCAGGGGAGCACTGGTGCTCACCTCGGGTCTGAGTGCGTGGAGGTGACGAGCAGATGGGTGCCTGTTACAGCTTGTCTATCACAGCACCTCATGTCTTGAGTCTCCATGGCTCACAGGCTGTGCCATAGGAACAGGGCTCTTTTCCTGCCTCCTCTGAAGCCATGTGAACCACCAGCAGGACCGATAGCTGATTTTATTCAGAGCGGGATAGCAGAGCTAATAAGCACCAGCAAAGCAAGCATTAATAAGGTACTATAAATATCAGTGTCCCTCTCGGAAGCAGCGAGGGGGGCTCAGCTTTCAGTTATATGCCTTGCAGCAAACCCAAGGCATGAAAACTCACAGAAATCCCCTCTGATCAGTTATGGGCTCACATTATCCACAGCACTAGCTCTTTTAATTTGACATTTTCCTCCAGCTTTCCCAGCCTGATTCAAACTCCAGCCGCCGAAAGAGAGAATTTACATTTCCAATTCACAGGCAATACAGTCCATTAGGTTTAACAAGTGAATGAACTTCACATGTAACCTACAGCATCAGCTCTGTGGCTATTCATTTTAACTGATTACCTCGCCTGCTATATCTAGAAGCCCCTGGCGTGGCCATGGCAACTGGTTTTGCTTAAATGCAGCTGAACAGTGAAGTTAATTTTAGATTAGGTGAGGAGGAAGCTGGTGCACCAAGGGAAGCTCAGTGTTAGATTTCACTTCTCAGCTTCTCTAATGGAGATGGCTCTGCCCGCCAGGTCCTTTGCTGTACCCCTGCAGTCGCGCACCAGGCTCCTGGTGATGCACATCCCTGCTGGGGATGCCAGGCTTCTGGCATCGCTTCACCAGACCAGCCACGAGCCCTCCAAACCAACAGCACACCCACTCAGATTCTGTTGGTGAGATTCCTCTCCTTCAGCCAACCCTCTGCAGAGCTCCTCTGCTCAGCTTCATACAGTCAGTGGAGCAAAGCAGATGGAACAGTTTCTCACTGGGGTAGGTCTCTGACCCAGGTGGGCTGGCTTGCCCTCTCCCTTCCAGCATTGCATATATCACTGAGATTATTTCCTCCTGGTATATCATAAAGGTGTCAAAAATGTCTTTAAAAACCAAGGCCCAGGGATAGCAGTGTCCCAGCTTAGTGCACTCACCTATATATATTGATGTGAATATTCACACTGTGGCCAGAAATGCTCATAAATAAGCTAGAAGTGACCTTAAACATGATGAGTACTTTGGGCCTAAGAGGTATATTTTGGTTGTTCTCACAAGAATGTGATGTAGGCAGTAAAAGGGTATTTCTTTGAAAGAAACCTGCTTATTCCTCAAGTCTTTCCTCCAGGACAGCAGGGAGTAGATAATGCAGGGCAGTGCAGAGCCCAGTTCAAGTCCTTTATTCCAGCCACACTCCCCTCAGAGTTGTTGCAGGGTCCAGGTTAGCAGGGCTTCCTTTGCTGCTTTGGGGTTCCTTCACTGCCTGCTCCCTGTGCCACCTAAGGAGCACCCATTCAGCAACTCTGGGAGCCTGTGGCATACACATTTCCTGACAGCTTGGCCTGCTCCATTCATCATTTCAGCTATTTTTTTACCCCAGCCGGAGCTTAATTAACCACCTTTTACACACAACCTGAAAGGGCAGCCACTCCAGGCACCAGTCTGCTTTCAATCCCAGCACAACAGCACACTCTGAACTCACACCGCCCAGCTCACCTGGGCACTGGCTGCTGCCTGTGCATCCAGCAGCACCTGCTCCACAGCCTGACCTCCTGGTAAAGGCCAAGTTACCTCCCCTGGCAGACACGCTGCAAATCCACGGGCGAGCAAACAGGTCCAGCAGACCTGCACCAGCCCCGTGGCACGCGCTGTGTAGCAATACACCTATCCAGAGCCACGCATTCTCATTGGGTTCCATACCCATCCTTGTGTGCAAACCACCACTGACTATTAATACATAGACACATATGTTCACGTAAGAAAGCAGTACTGAAATAAAAACAAGACCAAAGCGTGCCTCGCTTTGGCTCCAAACTGTTGCCTAGCATGAACATCCCTGCCTGCATTTACAATGTGTGTTTACTTATAAAATTTTGTGTTTACTCAGGCAGCAGCTCTGCTAGTTCACCACAGCCGAGTCCCTGCGGTGCCCGCGGGTGCTGAGGGACTGTGGACTGGAGGCACAGCCTTTCCCAGCTCCAGGGCTCAGGCAGGGCAGAACCAAGCCCTAGTTCTCACTGTTTGCACAAGGCTTGTAGCACACTTAGTGCCAGAGTCTCTTTTATTTATTTCTTGTTGTATTCAGGCCTCTGCCCATCCAGCCCAGGACTTCAGAAGGGACAACAATAACCCAGATCTCTCTAGCAATTCCAGTTAACAACAAAAACTGGGAGAAGAAAATCATCAGTGCTACAGTCTTCTCCAGGAGACAGATAAAAAACCTTTATACAGAGAAACCTACTGAGATTGATTAACCAACATTGTGATTTGTAATTTTGCTTAATGCTGTTAAAGAAAAGCATTGACCATTTGTTCAAGAGGAAGATTGGTGGGGTGCCAAGTTTATGCATAATGAATTCAGAGGATTAATCCTATTAGTTTTCCTCCCTTCCCCCAGCCCCTTAACTTCTCCGAAGAGGCATCACCAATGCAAAAACCCAACCAAACAGCCAGGTCTTGGCTGAGCTGCCTCTGGTATCTGGGAGACCTTTGTGCTTGCCCGGCAGGGTAGTGGAATGACTCAGAGGATTGGCAGTAGGTGAGGAGAACAATGGGGATGCTATCAGAGAGGCTGGGAGACTGCTTCAAAGCCTCCAGCAGCCAAAATACACCGAACAATAGAAGAGGGAAAAAAAATCATGTGGTTGAGGAGTAGGCACAGGGGTATTATTAGCAGGTTACCAGTGGTGTGTGGAAGAGAGGCTGCACCTCATTGCACAGCACAGTAACACCCACCATGGCTCACGTGTTGGTGAGGTCTGGGGGTGAAGAGGGGCACCCGCAGCCCAGTGCTTTCTGGGGAGGGTATCACTGCCGAGACATCACCCGAACCCCGTGCAAATGATGGGACATGTGCAGGAGGAGAGCTAAAGGACTACCTTAGCCCATCTCACCTCACCCCCACCTCTGAGATGCCAGCATGGAGCAGGGTACAGCTCCAGCTCCCCCCAGGCTTGGGGGGAGTCCACAGGCTCGGACAGGAACAGCTCGGGACAGGAGATCTTTCTGCTCCCACCAAGCCAGCAGTGGCCCAGAGCTGCTGCTGGGGGACAGCCTGGGAGGCTCAAGCAGTGCCCCAGGGTGTTTCCCACCACTGCTGCTGCCCTGGTCCCGCAGCAAGGGAATGCTCATGGTGGGAGGGTTCACATCAACTCCCATCTCAGAACCATCAGAGAGGCTGAACTCATTTCCTGAGCATTCCCTCCCATATCTTTATTATCAGGTTGGGGAGGAAATCACTCTCACACACCCAGTTCAAGGTTCTCTAGCTACACGTAAAGCATTGCTAATGCACTTTCCCTGGGAGCTGAGGAGAACACTAGTTGCTTCCATTCGGTGCAGCATGTCACCTATAGACAACATCACCTTAGCTTCACGTCATTACAAGTGACAGACCTCTGCATTAGGAGCCATAAATATTTATATAGCATGAACACAGACAACAAAGCCGACACCTTGCACTGCAAAGAGATTCAAGCGTGGAATATTATTTACAACTCCTTCAGTAGCACTTGTGTGTCACCCATCGAGTGCCTCCCACCCCACGCTATGTTATTCCTTCCGGTAAGGGAGGAATATTCATCTCCAGGCACTGAGGGTGACATTTCTCAGCTAGAACTGACTGTACAGTCCCATCCTTCTCCGCTGAGGACATCCCACGCACTTATCCACCAGCTCCAACCAAGTGATCAGAAGGAGCTGAGGAAACCAGGACTACCTACTACACAGATACACACAGCAAAGCCCCACTGCCAGGCAGGCACTGAGCTGGGTTTAACCACCAGGACAATAATCTGTGCATTGCTTCACTTTCCATCAGAGTCTCTCAGAGCCAGACCCAAGGACACCAAGCTCTGCCAGTCAGGACATTCCATTTTGGGGAGGGCTCAGCAGGTCCACCCATTTCAGCAGTACCTGCTGGCTGAGGTGCTCCCCACTGACAAGCCGATCACTAGGGAGATGAACACTTCCCCCCCCATTCCAGCAGTCCCTGCGGGCTGAGGTGCTCCCCACTGACAAGCCGATCACTAGGGAGATGAACACTTTGGGAGGTGCTCCTTCCCGCACTCAGGCAACCCCTTCCTCCCACCCAAAAAGTTTCCTTCCTTACCTTATCACGCAAGGATCACTAACACACCTCCTATCCTCAGGCTTCCCCAGGAGCTGGGAGCGAGTGATACCAAGAGCTTCTGGTTGCAGCTATGTCTTCCAGCAGCCACGGCCACCTCAGCTGGCACCAAGGCTTCCCCAGCAGCAGGCTCAGAAGAAGGGACATGCCACTCCAACACATCATCAAGGCAGAGCAGGTCCAGCAGCCCCAAGGAGATGCAGCTCCTCTGCTTCAGTAGTTTTATTTGCAGAGCAACTCTCACACAGGTGCTGTGAGTCTCCAATTCCCAACAGTCTTCAGGTGCTGGACATCAGCGTTGAGAGCAGTCAACTGCCAGCTGTCTCCTTCGTGAGCTCCTTGAGGAGCCCTCAGACTCTGTGTTCTTTTCCATTAATGGTTTACTAATGAATTTCTTGGCACCTGTGTTTGAGCGAACAGCCAAATTCCAAGCGACTTTGAGAGATATTTCCAGAAAGTGCATTCAGAACTCACTCCCCCAGCGTCCAAAGAGCCATCCCGCTGGGGAGCGGCGTCACGGGAGGAATGACTGATCCAGAGCTCACTGAAGCAGCTCGCACTGAAAAACTCCGGACTGCTGCTTGTGCATCAGCCACCGTTTGAGCAGCTGGTGCAGAGGTTATTCCACAATTGATTTTTAGAAGAAGATCTGCCCAGGAAACTCAGAAGCAAGTTTCAAGCCAAGATTTGTCCAGAGGTTTATTTTCTGGGAGGCATTTACTCACTTTGAGCAAATCCAATACAGTGCCATGGTGCTCCAGCCCAAAGGAGCTGTTGCAGTCACTCGGCCTGTGCTCCAGCATCACCAGCCAGGAAAGTCCTGCATCTTACGGTTTGTGACTGAACTGGAGCATCTCCCCAAATCTCCTGCCTGGAGACGAGTGGAGGGAAGACGGGCAGGCTCACAGACCCGCTTTGTGAGTCCTGAGCTTCCCAGACACCCTGGAGCAATGTTGCATGTGTGGGGTTGTCTTCTTGCAAGCAGAATTAGCTCTCATTAATCCTCATACACTTCCGGTTGAACACAGCATTAAATTAGCATCTGGTTAAGCAAGCACAGGAGCCGTAGGAGATCGATCAGCGGGAGTGAGTCTCTGGTGGCCATAGATCAGCTGCAGAGTGTTGGGGACACTGGGTGAGAAGGGAGGTCCCACCACTGCAGTGAGGGCATCGAAGGGGCAGTGTCCAGATGCTCCTCTGCAGGGGACATGCAGGACCATGGGTGGGGGTCTCATTGCTGGTGAGACCTCACAGGCACCAAGGAGTCATGTGCCTGAGTTTCCCAGAGGGTTGAGGGGAATCAAGAAGCTCAAGGAGGAGCTGCCAGCCCACATCTCACAGGGTGATGACAGCCAGAACCCCTGGAGGTAGGACAATCCTGTAGAAGGCACAGTGAGATGGACCTGAGATGCTCTTGAGAAGCCCCACCTGTGTCACCTGGCAGGGACAAAGCCATGCATGACCCACAGCAACGCACTAGTCCAGGCAGTGGTCACTGCAAGGGGAGGACCAGACTGTGCCCTTGTCCACGCTCCTGCTCCAGAAACCTTCCCTGGACAGGCCTGCAGCACCGGACGTTCAACCAGAAACCCCATCAGATGCACCTCGATGGCTGCTGCAGTGCAGCAGGGCAGGTCAGCACCTCGGTGCTGCTGGCAGCTAACGCACACCACTGATCTTCATCGGGGTTTGTGGATGTGAAAGAAACACCCTAGAAAATTGTTTGTGTCTTGTTTCTTCAAAATGTTTTGTAATGAAGCTTGCGAGCCGTGAAATTTTCACTACTGCGATGGTTTTGCTTTCTCATTTGAAGCAGTGTGTCTCCAAGCATTAGCTGCCTGAATACCTAGAGACTGTGCTATGAGAGGCTTATTAATGCCTGGTAGAGCATCCTTCGGGCTCCCGCAGGCTGCTGCCCAAAGTCTGCACCCAGGGCCTCTCATCTGCCTCCTGGGATTACACAGGAGAAAACATCAGACCCTCCCCTCCACCCTTCCCCAGCTGCTTCATGACAAAACCTGAAGCCGCAGCCTTAGTTTCTGGTGCTGGCAAGCTTCAACATTTGCTCTCTGGAAGAATTTGCACTGGGGCTTTAGCAGGAGCAGTGCAAACCCGCTGGGGTCGTGCACAAGGAACTCCCCACCGCTGGCAGCCAGGGCTGGCAATGGGCTCCTGTCCTCCAGCCTGCACTGCTCAGGCTTGGGTCACTGGCTGCTTTTGTCCCAGCTGCCCTTGCCACCCCGGTACAGCAGGGCAGAGCATGGGGGATGGCGGTTTGCGGTGCCCAGGGACCCCTTGCTCCTGATCCACCCCATCACCGAGGCGCAGTGACGAGGCTGCCAAGGTGCCCGTGGAAGCGAGAGAGCGCTGAGCGTGTTAAGCAGCGAACACTGTGTCTTACGCCTGCCTGAAGGCTATTTACACAGTTCCAATTGATTTGCTGTAACCTGTAATTATTTTAGTTGACTTTTTTTTTATTTCATGCTCCGTTCGTTTTCACTCTCAGGGAGACGAACAATATTTCTCACTGCTGAAGTGACGCTGAATAGGCTGGCGTGGGTGGGGGTCTAGCAGCAGAACAGCAGAGCGCAGAAATGATGGTCACTCACATTTCCCACCCCCCCCCACAAGCAATGGCCACTCACACCCCAGCCTGTCGAGCAGGCAGCAGAAGCACAGCTTTGACAGCTGCCCTGATTCCTTCCTTCTTCCACGTCTATTTTTATTCTGGAGATTCTTTATCTTTCTCCTTTTTCCTTCCATGCCACCTTACAGCAACAAAACAGCACCTTTGCATGGGAAATCAGTGCTTGCTGCCAGAGAAGAAGTCACCTAGAGCCAGGATGGCCCACAGCATGCCCCAGTTCCTTGCTGATGGGACCTGAACGTGTCCCTGCCAGCAGCCCTGCTTGTTCCTTCTTCCAGCTCCATTAGAGACACTCGTGTGCTTGCACAGCCCGTGCTGGTGCTGTTTGCTCTCACCTGAGAGCTGTGGGGAATCCTGGCTGGGGCTGATCTTCTCGTCCTGGTTCGGGGTAGGTAAACATCTGATTCTTTCATTTCCCTGATCCGTTTAGGGGGTCACTTTTCTAATTTACCTTGCGTTATACCTCTTGGTTTCCTGGGAATTCTCTGCCAGGATTGCAAAGGAAAGGAATTATTATTCAGAGAAGAAGTGGGAGAGATGCTATAAATGTAAAGCGCAAGAGCAATCCTTAATCATCCTCATCATTAGTTAATTGCTGTAGCCTGAGTCCATTCCAAGGAGAACACAGAGTGTTAAATATAGACGTAGAAATTTGATCTATTTTTGTGATTTTGTGCTCTCTTTGAAACAGACTCTGCCTGCGCTCTTC
>NW_010431269.1:19844-26834 GCF_000710305.1 Buceros rhinoceros silvestris
GCAGAGCGTCAGCCTCGCAGGCGGCGGGACGTGGGCTCCTACCCAGCGCACTTGGGGATCTGTTTAGCTAGAGCGATGGCTGACAGATGAATGCAATTAGGATCCTGCTGTATTTTGCACTTGGCTTTTGGGAAAAAATAATGTTAAATTCCCAGTTCCAACAGTGTCTTGTCCAAAGTCACGTCAGGAGCTCGGTGGCAGAACCAGGAGCTGAGATGAGATTGGCTGAATGCTGCCCAATGCTTCAAGCATGGGGTGGTTGTTTCCTCCACCCAAGGAACAATCTGAATCTATTTCTTGGGCCTTACACCAGCAGAAGTCCTTGCTCTCATTGCACACTCCCTAATTGCTGAGCCCTTTTCTGTCCCTGTGTACTATTGTTCTGCGTCCTCTCCGCATGACCTCTCTCCCTTCCTCCTTCCTCCCATTCAATCCACTCCACTAAACATTTCCTTCACAATTAGGGTAGCAGCACCCATGGAGAGCAGCTGGCCATGGAGCAGAGAGGGTTTGAGAGGCATGGAGTGGCTCTGTCCTCAATTACCTGTCCAGAGATTTCTCCATCCAGCACTTGGAAAAATGCTCTGCAGTTAACTCCTCCTTTGCAGGGGGCTTACAGCAGCGCTGAGGATGGAGCAGAGCAGGATGCTTCTCCTCCAACCCAGACACAAAGTGGGGGAGAGCAGAGACCGTGTCTCCCTCCAGCCGCCCGGATTAGCAGAAGCTGCTGGAGCTAAATCCCTTGGCAGTCCTGGCAGCGGGGATGGTGGCTCCGAGAGATAACACCCCAGTTAATTCTTTTTCCCATGGCTGGCAGGTTGCCCGTGTCTCATCCTCTTAGAGATGGCAGCATTACCCCTCCCCTGCCGCCCTGCTTGGCTCCGAGCCTTGGATTCTTTGGTGTTTGGCCGCCTTTGGAGAAGAGTTGGGATGGAGGAGTGAGTGCTGCCCACGTTTCAGTGTAAGGGAGCGGGACAGGGCAGGAGTTAGGGGACATGCCTTACCTGGGACCCTCTGTGGGGTCCTCACAGCTCAGGGTGGGGGTGTGAGTCCCTGAGCATCCAGACGTGTGCCTGGTGGTGTTGGAACCCATGAGCTCATCCAGGTAATAAAACACGTGTGACCGATGCATGTCTGCGTGGCTCTGCATGCACATCGCAGCAGGTGACACCAGCCACGATCACACCGTGGAGCAGCTGGAGCTGGGGGGCGTAAGCAAGAGTGTCTGGACGAGCATGAGTGCGCAGTTGCGGGGGGTGTCTGAGCATGTCCAAGCACGCCCGTCCTTGAGCAGAGGCTGGTGAAAGGAGGATTAAATGCCAGCGCTCTGCGGAGCTCTGCCGAGGGCTAATGCCTGATGTATTGAACCTGCCGGCCTCTTGACAGATCCCGCAGCTTAGCGGCTTCTCTGCTCTCCAGCAACACCCGTACAGCACCTCATCACTAAAAACTCTGCTGGACTGAGTTAATTGTGTCCCGAGGCCACAGGGACGCTGCATCTGCACTCCTGGGCAAAGCGCACCGGCGTGCACGTGTGCTCCCGTGTGCCTGCTGCCCGTGCAGTCAGGTCTGCACATACGTGTTCATGCATGTGCGGTCAGGTGCATCTCCCCGGTGCAGGTGGATGCACACCTGGATGCTGGAGATTGCTCGTGGTGGGCTTCTGGGTTATATATGTCTGTGGTTCCCCTCTGAAGGGCTACATCTTCATGTATGTGTGTGGCCCAAGTTGGGGACAATTAGGGATTTAAATACCTACCTACCTCCTGGTCCACGGGATCAGTCCAGTGAGGAGAAACATCCCAGTGTGACTCCTCTGCAAACACTCAGAGTGAACATCAGCAGGAGAGGCTGGGGCTGATGTCCAGCACCCATCTTGGATACCCTGGGCCCACCTTTGTCCTCCCTGCTCCTCCATCCGGGGGCTGTGCAGGAGTTCTGAGTCCCTTCCTGGAAGAGCAGCAGTTCCAACCTCACGCAACCCTGCAGCTGGGGCTGTGTCCTCACACACTCTTGCAGCCCAGAGGGCAACTATCCATTACACAGGGATGTTTTCTGCTTTTTATGGTATGAATTCATGGATTCCCTTGGCTTTGGTTCCTCTGCTCTTCATCCTTCTGGATTCCAGATGTTGCGGAAAGGTGCTTTTCTCCAGCCTTGTCCTTCACCCTGACACCTTCACCAGCAAAGCAGGAAGCAGAGACGGGGGCAAGTGTGGCACTGCCAGCAGCAGCTCCTCACTGAGTTGGGGGGCTGTGGTCATTCTGTCCCCTCTCAGTCAGCGTTTCTGCACCGTAATCCACACGTTCCCTTTCTTTTAGGAGATGGGACCTCTGTCACCTGCAGACAGGAGCCATGCCAGCCTTCTTGGCTGGATCTGGCCCTTCACAGAAAGCAGGGCAGCTGTCCCCAGGCCTCCCAGAGAAGCCTCTGTCCTTTCATTTGGATGTCGGTGCTCTCAGGAAAACACTTAATGGGTGAGACTGGGCAGAGGATCTCGAAGGGGATAGAAAGGGGAAGTCAAAACTTAATAAGACATTAAAACAACAGACTCATTAAAAATTCATTACTCTCTGTCAGGAGTGGCTTTAATTAACAAATGCCAGGAACTGCAGGACTGTCTTGTTGCTGCCACTGTGCCTCAACAGTATTGTGACCACCTGAATGCCGCTAATTAAATGCCATTTAAAGCTCCCCCAAACCTGGCAGCAAATTTTCCACACTCTGCCAATTTTTCCCTGCAACCTCCAAATTCACCTCATTTGTCATTTTCCTCCTCTCATGGGCATTTCTTGGAAAATCTCCCCTCCCAAGAAGCACTTTCTAAAGGTTGTTTCCATCTTCCAGAAGTTTAGCCAAATCCCGCACTTCTCCTGCATTTTTTAAGCTGTGGGAGCATTGACACTGCTGGGTGACAGCTTGGAGAACGGAGCTTTCTATGCAACACAGACCCACCAGCCCTTGGTCAAGCTCTAGCTGAAGTTGTCCCTGCAGCGGGTTTGGACTAGAAGACCTTTAAAGTTCTTTCCAACCCAAATAATTCTGTGGTTATAGGTGTTCCTCACCTAAGGCTCCTTCAGCATCACCAGTTCATACCCATCTTTAGCAAGGGAAGGTCCTCGTTCCTCCTCCCACCCATGGGTGACAGCTCCAGCTGGGACCCTTGCTCTGGTGCATGCCCCAACACCAGGCAGCCCAGAGCCTGCAGGTGCTCCTTGGCCATCTCAAGGCATCTGTTCATAAGGGATGGGGTTATTGCTTGCGGGGAAGCTCTGTCAGCTTCATTTCTTCCTCTGCAATGCACTTTTACAGAGGCTTCCCTGTCAGAGCTGCAGCGGCAGAAAAAAACCCAAGGTGCCCGTCTGCCAGCCACCCCCACCCCGCGCTGTGTGTGCTCTGAGAGCAGCTGCTTTCATTCCGAGCAGAGACCCTGGCGGGCTGTCAGCCGAGGGCAGGGAAGTCCAGCTGAGCTGATGGCCCGAAATAGCTGAGCGGGTCACCATCTGGAGCAGCACGGCTCACCCGGGAATACCCAGGAAAACAAAAGCCGCTCAAAGCAATGAAAGAAGAGCAGCGAAGCCCTTCAGAGATGAGCTCAAAGCAGGAGAACTTGTGCTGAAGAGCTGAGGAAGGGGGGTTGCATCCAGATGTTCTCTCCTCCCTTTCCCTGTAACCAGCTGCATCCAAAGCCCAGCTCCGCTCTCGCTCCGGTCCCTGGGAAGCTCTGGGGCTGGGGAGAAGACATTGCCACAGCCGTTTCTTGACTTCACATTATCTGGTAAGACTGGTGATGGTCTGACCATGAGCTGCTTCACAGGAGATATGGGCCCCCTTGGAGAAAAGCACTGCTCAGGCTCACAGCTCTACCCGTGTGGAGTTTGTTGTACCCAGAACATTTCCACTTCTAAGTACAAGAGCTCCTCCTAACCCCTCCTGAGCTCCTTGGCTCTGGCCACCTTTCCCTCGCTCGCTCCCTCCCATCAGTCCCCCTCTGAAAACAGCCTGTCTCTTCCTTGAGTAATGGGTTTTCTTTGTATAATTTCAGGAGCCTTAATCCTTCGTGCTGACCTGTATTGGCAAAATCAAATCAATTTAACCACAAGCTCCCGATTTCCTTGAGTTCTTCTTTGCTTGTATTGTCCTTAACGTTTCTTGTGATTCTTTGATCCGACAATCAAAGCTATCCCTTTAGCTGCACACACACTCGGGGACGTCAGCAAACACACAATCCATAAAATATACAGCATCCTCACGCTGGAATTTACATAACGGTGTCACCAGAGGCATCAGAAAGAATCGGTTATTAGACAGCAGCAATTACGGCGATGTCTTCTGTAAAGGGGGAGGAGGCTGGGAGCTGACAACGGGTGACACGGACTGGTAAACACTTGGGTCTCTCCCAGCTCGGCAAGTGACACTTGTTCTGTTTTACACCTCGCAGAGAAGTTCCCAGCTACTGGTGTCTCCAAACCTCCCCATGGTCCCCCCGTTTTCCACAGCCTGAGTGACAGCAGGTTTGCAGAGAGACATCTGGAAGGAGCTCGGGCTCCACATCAAGCGTTTTTAATTTCTGCAAGCACTGTCAGCCCGACTGCGGTGGGCTGAGCCCTGGCGCGGGGGGATGCGGGCTGGCTCTTCGAGGAGGAGCTTGCAGCTGGGTGCAACTCAAAGCTGTGCGATGCTCTGGTGCTCCAGCAAGGGAAGGAGGGAGGTGGCATGAAATACCATAAATCAGAGCATCATTCAACCACCTCTCTTGAATTTGGGAATTGCTTTGGAAAGCTGCCTAGCAGTCATCCAGCAGCAATTCAGGCCCCATAGGCAAATCTAGGGCCCAATTCAAACTTACCCGGACACCAAAATTAACTAATTAAAGAAGCCCAGACCTGCTTTGCGTGTGCCAGATTTACAACATGGTGCCAGATAATTGTGAATCCATGGGAGATTTGGGGCTACTGGGTATCTGAGAAGGCAAACGGCAAATAAACCAGCCAAGACTCAACATTTTCTGTTAGAGCTCATGCTTGTGAACTCTTCTTTTTGGTAAATGTCTCCGTGCTGGCGCTGAGCAGGTGACCTGCAGACATGTCTTATCTCCTGTGATGTGCATTCCCATGCTACGGAGTGATGGGCTGAGCTTCCACCCTCCTCCCTTGTGCCTGCAGCCCACTGATAGCCCTTAGCCCAGCAGCAAGACTTACTTTCACTCAGCCAAAACAAAACCGAAGATAAATAATCTGAGAATTTGTAGATGCTTGATTGCCATGGCAACCCCGCAGCCCTCCTCCTGCTGAGCTGCCTGCCAGCCTCGGGAGTTTGCTGAAGCTCCAGTGGGGAGCATTTCCCCCAGCTCCCATCTGCTTCACAGGGCTGCAATCCCCCCCATTTCCCCAGCCCCATGTCCAGCTCACCCTACCACTGGGTTTTGTCGCTGTTATCCAGCACCATTCACTGCCATGCCCGAGGCTGATGGCACTAGAGCAGCCCTGGGGTGGCTCTAAGGCAGCTCTGACCACCACCAGCACCCCGTTCTTTGCCCCGTGCTCAGCCCAGCTGCCTCCAGTGTCAGGAGCTGGGAGCAGACTGGGGGCCAAGGGCTCACTCTGCCTGGCTGAGGGAGGTATCAGCACCATGAGACTTGTCAGAGCAGAACAAATATATTTTAGCTCACCAAAAAAAAAAAAATGGGTCTCAGGTTTTCTCTCCCCCCTTTGCACATGGAGAATGTGCATTATTCTCCCTGCTCGATCCTCTTAATTCTGATGGGTTTTGCCTTCCAGCAAGGCAGCTCTTAAGCCAGCTCACAACAGGCAGGGAAAGCGATTGCTCCCACCCCAGTTCGCTGGCGTTAATGGGAATGGAGATCAAAGGCATTAGGGGGGTGAGCCTTGGTCCTTGAGGGGCTGGGGTACAGCTCGGAGGTGATGGATGGGCCAATCCTGGCTCCGGTGAGGGTATCCCAGGCTGTGCCCGGGCTCTGGAGGCAGCTGAAGCAGGGTCAGGCCCTGCTAAGTGCTCCTGCTCCTCTGCGAGGGTCTGAGCCAGCTGCAGCTTTGCAGTGGCGTCGCCGCCTCTGGGAAGAGCCGCTTCGAAGCCCTCCTCAAAGGCAGCGCCAACACTCGGGGATTTAATTGCACACTTGGTATTCTGTTCAGTTCGAGACCAGGTATTATTTATAAAAATAGAAAGCAGGAGAAACAGGGAGAGAGAAAAAATATCAAAGGGCTCTTGAATTTTCATGCTGCGTGTGAGCAAGCAGCCTTTTGGATCAGATCACAGCTGCTGCCCCTGGGAGGACGCAGAGCGCTGGAGCGGGGAGCCGAGCCCCCTCGGCACGGCACTAACGGCAGCCCATGGGCCAAATCCTGCCCATGGAGCAGCCCTGGCTCTCGAGCAGGACTCGCTGCAAAGCAACTGAGGCTTAAACTTCGCCCCGAGACCCTGCAGGTGGCAAACTGGAGGGAAACAGGCTGAGCACCAGCTGCCACAGCAGGGAGAGGGGACAGTGTGGTGGCTTTTGGCTGCGCCGCTGGGTGGCCCCATCCTGGGAGGACTCAGCCCCTGGGGTGCAGGGGGAGCTGGCAGGACAGGCAGGGCTTGCCGCCTGCCCATGCTGCTCCCTCGCATGCCAAGGCCGTGGCAAGGCAGAGGACGAGGATGAGGATGAGGGCTGCTCATAGATGAGCCATTCGCAGTGATTAAAAAGGGCTCTTCTCTTTTTATAAAGGAGCTGTGGAAGGATGCCAGTGAACATAACCTCTGTGACTGCTGGAGGGATCGTTCTGGGGAGGAATTAGCAGCACAATATTAGTTGCAGGCAAAGAACTTAATTAGCAGATTCAGCAGAGATTCCAATTAAAAAAAAAACACGGGCTGGGAAGAAAACCCTGCGCTTGCCTCCCGGCTCTTCCGGGGAATGAGGTGTGGCGAGGGGGACGGCATCCCTGCCCAGGGCTCCTGGCAAGGCCCCAATAAGAGATGCTGCGAGGG
>NW_010431269.1:26998-27451 GCF_000710305.1 Buceros rhinoceros silvestris
GGCGCGGGAGCCGTGGGAGATGGCTGATGGGGGGTCTGGAGCACTGCGGGGTCACAACGCGGGAAGGCTGGGACAGCCCGGACAAGGCACTGGGTCTGCTGAAGGTCTGCCGGGACATTTCCAGCCCCAGCACCCAGCATGACCCAGCTTTAACACCCCCTCCCACACTGGGCCACTGGGAGGCACCCCCAGCTCCTCCCGTGCCCCTCAGCTCAGGTTCGTTGCCCCACTTCTCTCCCCTGCCTTGGCTCTTACAGCAGCAAAACCCAGGGGCCAAATATTTATCTCCCACCACCCTCCACAAGCCCCAGGACACTGATCCCAGCCACGACATTAGCCAGAGCTGCCCCAGCTAATTAGTTCCTTTACTGCAACCTGCACTGGGGATAAAAAAGATGATTTTTTTTTTTTTTTTTTTGAAATGGAACTAATGAAACATTTCATGGTGCCCTT
>NW_010431269.1:27574-30520 GCF_000710305.1 Buceros rhinoceros silvestris
GTGCCCTGAGGTGGTGCCAGCCCCAACGAGAACCTGAACAGCGTCCATGGAGAATCCAGTTTGATAACAGAGAAGCAGACAAATGCTGCATCCCATAACTGCTACCTTTGCCTCTGTAGTTTTATTTTACCAGTGCTCGGCCACCAGCGCGGGCAGCAGCGGCAGCCGGATGCCAGAGCAAGCAGAGACCAGTGACCTGTGGGATCTGCCCTCGAGTGGTGGGGTGGGCACAGGGGGAAAGGCTCTGTGAGTCCACTCTGTGCACATGCATTCGAGCATGCGTGTGCAAGCGTGCACCTGCACCCGAGTGCACGCGCATACGTGCATGCAGGGGAGCATGGGTGAGTGGGTGCACACACGCATGTGCTGACCGGCCGTGCACAAGTATGTGTGCCCTTGCTTGAGCCTACGCGTGTGCCTGCAGCAGCTTGTGCACGTGTGTGTGTGTGCGTGTGCGTGTGCGCGCACACAGGGAGAGGGAAGGTGGTTCATATTGTCATGGAAACGCTGACAAATACAAATACATCGGTGCTCACTGGCTCTGCCGCGCACCGGAATCTGCTCTGAGCAGCAGCTCCACGTCAAAACACACCCAGGGGTGGTGAGGTCCCTGTGATGGTGACATCCCTCAGTCCCCTGTGACGGTGACATCCCTCAGTCCCCCGCCTGGGCTGGATGCCTGCATGGCTTCCTCACCCCTCTTGCTCGCCACCAGGCCAGGCTGGGGTGGAGGGTGCTGGAGGACCCCAGCCCCAGGGAGGCAGTGGAACATGGCTTCATCTGCTGCTCCATTGCCCCAAGCTCCGGCACAGGACACCAACACCCTGGCACTGCCCTCCCATCCCAGCCATCACTTTTGTTCTTCCCTCATGCTCATCCCCTCACATTTCTGTGGAGTTCCTGTCCTCTGTGTGTGATTTGTTGCCATCAGCTTGGGCTGATGTCCCCGAGCAGGGTCCCCAAAGTGTCCCACAGGGTGGGAGCCTGGGGATGGGAAGCAGCAGGCAGTTCCCCCTCAGGCTTCCCACTTTAATATCCCTGCAAAATCTTGGGAAAAGAAAATAAAAGCAGAAGGTTATTTTTTCAGTCCAGAAGATGGGGAGGAAGCAGCATCCTGAAGCCTATGCGGCCCCATTCGCCCAGTACCTCCCCGCTACCTCACCAGACTGGTGATACATCTGCGAGGCAAGAGGCAGCGGAAGAGATAACTGGTCCCCGGAGATGGAAAGACCTAGACACAAAAGGTGTTAATGGTCCTGTCTGCTAACAAATGCAACAAGTTCGGTTGCAACTGGCTGACGCTGCAGCCTTTTAATTACATTTTTGTCTGGCAATAAAAGAAACAAATTTGACTCTTAAAGCAGCACATAATGCATGAGGCATCGTTACCACTTTCTTCACTCTTTTTTCCTTCCTTTATCAGAGAGTGCTGTGCTCTTTAGGAAGTTTATTTCCCCCTGGACCAATCTCCTGCCTGTAAATTTGAGAGCGGGTGGGGGCGAAGACAGCAAGAGGGAGAGGAAGAGAGAGGAATATAAAATTTCTGCAATGCAAAGCGCATTCCGTAAAAAAAAGGCCACATTATTCAGCACGCCTCGCCAGCCTGTTCATATAATGGGGGACTCCATCAGGTTCCCTTCACCCCTGTAAGTTACTTCCCAGGGTGTCTGTAAAGATGACTGGGAGGGGGAAAGATAAACCGAGCTGCTCCTCCTGCCTTTCTGGGGCTGGCAGAGGGAGTCAGTCTCCTTTGGGCTCTAACTATGGTTATTCCTGCACTTTATAGTATCACCCCTGATTTATCACCAGCTTTTATGGTAGCTGTAAACCAGCCCCAAAGCAGAGAAATAAAGTAACCAGAAGAACAATTCCCACTGCCGGAGCGGTGCCGGATTCAGCCTTCCCTCCCTCCATTGGTGCCACTGCGGCTGAGCCAGGAGCTGATGGATGGCAAACTGGGGATGGCGCTTTGGTCTGGAATGGCATGAGTGGGGCTAGGGAGGGCTCCACACTCCTCCCTCCATGAGAGGACGGGGTTTGGTTTTGATCTCCTGAAGATGGTGTGAGGCTGGGGGCAAGGGCTCTTTAACCAGCTTGAAACGAGCTGCTGTGGGTAGGGACAGCCCCGTAACCCAGGACGCTCACCTCTGCCTTGGGATGGAGCCCTGGGTCCAGCTCCCTTCGCTGCCACAGGCTTCTGCTGTGACCTTGGCTTGGCTGTATAGACCCAACGCTCGGAATGTAATTAGATACCAGTCAATGGGGGCTCAGAGGCAGATGCTTAGATGTCTGTATTGATCTGGTCCTTAGCCTCGCTGTGCCTCACTTCCCCAGCTTCATCGCAGGCTCGGACCCGTGGCTGCGGCCGAGCAGTGCAGGGCTTTGCTGTGCCTGGGATCCAGCCCCCAACACTGACTGCTTGAATGGCCTTGGGCTTGTCACCTCGCCATGCCGCGGCTTTGCTGCCCATTTGGGAGGGTACAGGGACTGTCTCTGGGCAGCATTTAACACACAAAGGCTGATCTTGAGGGATTTGGAAATGATCCCAAAACACGTACTAGAAGACTCTATAACAATATCTATAAAAACGATGATGAACATGGTAACAACAGCACGTTAACAGCGGCTGATACCTGCAGCGGGAGCGAGGATCAGCTCAGCACCCTGCCATCAGTACCTGACAGCTCAGACCATCCTCAGCCTCCCTGAGACTCCTCCCTCCTAAACTCCGAATATATGTTACTCCTCCAAATCAGCAATTACTCAGATGCTGGGTGCTTTCTGTGTCACAGCTGGCTCCAGGGCCCCATGCAGTGCAAAATCTCCCCCGGGCTTTCCAGCTGCAGCCCCTGGGCTCCGCGCTGCTCTGCAGAGGAGTGGTGGAGCCGGATCAGGGCTGGAGGAAGCACAGGGTAAGCAAGGTCAGTGTTTACCTTTGCAGCAGAG
>NW_010431269.1:30671-30971 GCF_000710305.1 Buceros rhinoceros silvestris
TAAAAATTTCTTTTTCTAAGGCAGGTCAGTGAGGCTGTGGGGCTCGGGCTGGTTTGTGTGGTACCCAGCTGGTGTTTCTTGGCGTTGCTGCTGAAGGAGGAAGGCTCGTTGGTCCCTGCTTCCGGGGACATGCGGAGAGTCCCGGGTGCTGAGGGTAAGGTACTGCTGCCCTGCCATGGGCAGCAGTGAGGCTGTAACTCAGGAGCAGAGGGAGCCTGCCTAAGTTATAGCCCTGCCCTGTAGCACTGATCCCCGCTGCCCACTGCTGGGATGGGACTTGGTTTATTCTGCACAGGGGAC
>NW_010431269.1:31100-34766 GCF_000710305.1 Buceros rhinoceros silvestris
GTCTCCTCTTCAGCTCCAGCGAAAGGGCTGCAGGCTGCTTTTCTGAACACCTCCGGGGTTTATGACTCCATCACGCTGCCTGAGGGAACTGCTATGTCCTTAAATCATTAAAGAATAATAATAACCCTGACACCAAAACCGATCCTGGATATAAATAATGCTGACAGGAGTCTCTGGAAGGTGTGGGTGCATCTTGGCCAGCAGTTCCTGTCTGTGCTGGGAGGTACCAGAGTCGGGCTTGGCCCAGCTGGTGCCTGGAAGGAAGAACAGGAGGGAACTGCTGCTGGGAACGGGTCCTGTCTAAAGCAACCCTGCCACGGTGCACCAGGGACTGGGGACATCACCTCCTGTCCTCCAAGTGGGGGCCGGACCTGCCTGGCCCCAGCACAGCCTGGAGAGACTGGGATGCTGCCTTTGGCCCAGGAGATACTGTGGATGGGGAACCTCGCAGAGGCACCACGACCCTGGTTCGTGCAGGTCCGTTGGAGCTAAGGCCTGGCTGAGTATGGCTTGCCCAAGAGTAGCCCTCCAGACCTACCGCTTCTGTGTCACACCGCCTTCGTGCAGCTCCCCAGGGGGCTACAGTTATGTCTTAAGGGATAAGGGGGATGTGAAGCTCCTTACAACCCTGCCTGTGTAACTGGTTGGAGGTGAAAAACCATTCTGAGACCCCAAGCTGCTTCTCCAGCAAGGCAAGTTTTTAACCCCTTGCACCAGGGGAATGTGTTCCAGGTGACTTCAAGTGCAGAAGAGGCATGAGAACTGCTGAAGCAGCAGAGAAAATAAATTAGTGCCATCTCGGCTAAAATCCCACACAATTAAAACCTGGATCGGGCTGTACTCCTCTGCCTGAAGATAGCATCGGCGAGTGACACGCATTAGTCATCATCTGCAGCAAGCTGGAGGAGCCCACGGGAGGAGCCTCTTCAGTAGCAAGGTGTTAGACGGGAAGGCTCCAGGCCACCCGGGGCCAGCTTCTCCTCCCGGCAGCCGTGTCTGGAGCAGGGGGAGATCCTGTCTCCTTCTCCCCCGCTCCCTTGCAGTGGAGGCAGCTCAGGCTGCCTGGCAATGTGTTTACAGAAATGCTTCCTCCTGCACCTAAAGCGTGGGGAGGAATGCTTCGAACATGAGCCAGCGTCTGTCCCCTCCGCGAGGCAGTAAACGTCCCCTGTCACCAGGAGTGAGGTGACACCAGTGTCCCCGTCCTGCAAATGGGGAGGGGGACATTGAGTAAGGGACCTGTCTGAGGGCACACAGGGAGTCTGTGTCAGAGGAGGAGAAACTCAATTAGTCTTAAGATTGAACAAGCACCTTTGAACTCCCTGTACTTGTAATGAGAAGTGATTACATGACCTGGGCTTAACCGTGTTGTACGAGCTTCCACCAAGCCGTGGCTGAAGGCCTATGCAGTTCATCTGGGTTCAGCTGTTTCTATGGAGTTTGCTTGTCAGCCCAGCCCTGATCAAGGTCTCTGCAGCTCTGCCTGCTCTGATCAATGGGCCTCTGGCAGCTGAGGAGGGAGCTGCTGCCACCCCATATCCTCCAGGTCCATGTTTAGGGGCAATGGGTGCTCTGATAACAAGCCCCAGGAGCTGCAGGGTGTTGCAGAGGGATCCAGCCAAGAGCATCCACCCAAGGACATGTGGCCAGGCCAGGCAAAGCTTTCCCTGCTCCTCCCAGAGCTGAAGCCAGCCCTCCATCAGCATCATGTGGCTGAGCCACAAGACTGAGCCCTGGGCCAGGCAGAGCAAGAGCCAGCACCAAGTCCTGAGCAATTGATTACCTGGTCCCTCGGGAGCTGCGGACTGTTTCATGCAGCATCCTAGGGTGGGCTTGAGATGTCTCCTGCACCGTGGAAAGTGCAATGCAACTCTTCCCTCTTGCTCACAGCGATCTGTGCAGGGGATGGGCACTGAATTGTTTGCAGTGGTTCAGTGTGGCCAGCTGGGCTGGCAGTTTAGTGGTAGGGAAGGGTGAGAGGCACTTGTCCTGCCAGCCCCACAACAGAGGGGAGGTTGCAAACCAGAAGCGATCCCAGCCCATGTTCTGAGTACCCATGGTCCTGGCAGCAGCAGCAGGATGTGGGCATCAACACAAAAACCGTCTGGGAGAGCTTCTCCAGCTGACTGGGAGCTCCGCAGTCTCATGTAAGAGGTGGTTTCACAGAGTGCCTGTGGGGGTTTTGCAAAATGAAGGGGCATAGCCTAGCATGCTCCAGTCCTTGGATAGAGCCTCCCGTTTCACCCCTTGCTGTTTGAAAAGCCATGAGGGGACCTTCTGGCTGAGACCCCTCTTTGGCTCTCGGTTTATGCCGCAAAGCATCTAAGTGAGGCTAATGTTAAGCATGTGTTCCCAGTAAGTATCTGCAGAAATGCGTTGCTGAACGGGGGCCAGCATGCCAGAACATCACCCATTTGGTTTGGGCACATGGGCAGGGATTTTATGTTATTGAAGTCCTGCCAATTAAATCAGGTCACTCCAATCTCTCCTCTTCTGCCTCTCTGGCTCTCTCCTGTCTGTGCGCGTCTGTTCTCCATCCCTGTGGTCCAGCCCACCGCCCCAGGCGAACGCTCTGGGAATGAGCCAGACCCTCAGCTCAGCTCACGCTCCTGAGCATGAAATGGGGATTCAATGGCCACTGTCACTGCTGGGGCGTGTGACATCCGCAGGGCTCTGACAGCTGCTCAATGGGGCTGGGAAAAGCATTTCTGGGGAGCGACTGCTGGAAAGCAAATAAAAGCTGGGGCTGCTCTGCTGCACCCACCCCGATCCCTGCCCTTAGCAGGGCCCCTTGGATGTGCCTGACTGAGATGCTTCTCCCTGCGTTGTGCTGGGTGAGGAGGTGGATATTATCTCCATCCTCTCGCCTCTTAAGTTGGGTGACAAGCAACCAACCCCCCAGACCTCTTCATCCGAGACCCAGCGAAGCAGAAGTCAGCTTTTCCCCTGTGTTTTTCAAGGTTAGGAGTCTCTGAGCATCCCTTTTCAGGGGAGGTGAGCCGCCAACAGCGTGTCCTGCTTGGGGACCCAGCCACCCCGAAGGGCTGCAAAACCCCATGTGGCATCTGCAGTGCCACCCTGGGCTCACTGGCATGGGGCTCCCAGGACCACACTCAGCCAGGTCTTTCCAGAGACAAATAAACCCTCTGGGTGCTGGTGGGCAGGAGGGGATTTGGGCCACAAGTCCACCCTACTGAGGCTCCTGCTTCCCTCCTAATGCAGGGCCATGCAGCGCTGTGGGAGAAATCCCCCAGGGCTCAGTGCCCCCAGCCCACGGGGAGGGGACCCCGGTGCTGCAGTGGGCTCGGCTGCAGCGGGAGGAGGATGCGCTGCAGATGCTGAGGGGTGCAAGCAGCCAGCTCAGCCTTTGCAGGAGCTTTTCATATCTGCTCCTGGGGAGCAGCACCCCAAAAGTCTGGGGGTGCCAGGGGTGCCCCTCGGGCACTCACCAGGGCCGCGGGAGTTAAGCGCGCAGCAGGCAGGAGCTGATTCAGGTGGGTGGCATGTCGTGGGGACAGGACTCGAGTGAGGAGGAGGAGGACTGGGAATGGGAGGGGAGAGAGAGGAGGAGGAGGAGGAGGAGGCGGCGGGGGGCCTGGCTAAGCTTTTTCAGAGGGCCTCTCCCCCGCTCCCCAGTGCTGCGCAGGGCACTGGCGCCGGGGACGG
>NW_010431269.1:34807-35118 GCF_000710305.1 Buceros rhinoceros silvestris
GCGGGGGGGAAGCGTTTGCAGGCAGCCGGGAGCAGTGCGTGTGCGGCTGCAAAGGAGACGTGCGAGGAGGGAAGGATGAAGGTCTCTCCCCGCTGACTCCAGAGCGGCTGCTGAGGGCGAGCGTGGGGACAGCGTGGCAGCGGGTGGCCTGCTGTCCCTGTCCCCCTACCCCCAAAGGGACAAGGACGGACACCCACCCCCCCACCCCCCAAGCTTTGGCAGGTCCAACACAATCCCAGCCCTTTGTCTGCCGAGCCAGATGTGCGGGCAGCTGTGGCAGGGAGCAGGCGAGCGGAAGACAGCAACGACGG
>NW_010431269.1:35395-40920 GCF_000710305.1 Buceros rhinoceros silvestris
CTACACAGCGCTGTCTCCTCGGCAGTTTGTTTCGGGTTTTTTTTTTTCCCCTTTCCTTCCAGAGCTTTTCCTTCATTGATTTCTGGCATGGAGGGTAAACTGTCTGTTTGGAAATAAAAGAAGGAAAAGCAGGTGAAAATAAAGAATGCTCGGTGCCTCGCTGGTGTGTGGTCCAGGAAGGGACAAGGGGGGTGTGAGGCAGCCCAGGGAAAGGAGGTTTCCCGCAGCACTGGTGGCGGAGCTGGATTCCCAGTCCTGGAAACTGCTGTGGGATCGAGTCAATCCTCACCAGGGCACCGATGGAACAGGGGGTGACTGTGGCAAGCCCTGTGGCGATGAACTGGGGCTGCTGCTGGTGAGACTGAAAGCCAGCCTTGCAGAGGGCTGCTGGCAGGATGGGATCCAAGCAGGAGCAGCAATTTCAGTGCTTAACTCCTCCATGCCTGAACTCCGTGGGAAAGGTTAAAGGAGTGGAGTTACCTGTAGAAAAGCGACTGTGATAAATACACCAGGCTGATCCTTTGGCATCCCTTCCTTCTTTGCGCTCATCTTCGCCCAGCTCAGCTCACCCAAGGGCTAGGATGGGCTGCCCAGGGGATGGCAGGCAAAAGGTGATGGCAAAGGAAACCCTGGGAGCAGCTGCTCATGGTGTCATTTAGCAATTTCTGTGCTAGTTCTGTGTTTACCTCAACCCTTCCTGACCCCACTCCTCTCTGCACACGCCTCCCCGCCGCAGCTCCCCAGGACACGCAGCCATCCGCAGTCTCCGTATGGTACCTCTGCCAAAGCAGCCGTACCCTCCTGCAGCCAAGATGTGTGTGGCTGTGCCCAGCCAGCCTGGGGAGTGATGGGCATCAGGGGTCCCGGGGTCTGTGTGCAGGGAGGGACCCGCTGCAGGGACCTTTGTGCCTGCCTGTGCTGCCCCAGTCCGGGAAGGGTGCTCAGCATTGGGAGGGCCCCCATGGCTCCCTGTGCGGCTAAGGCACTGGGTGCCCTCACCGCTCTCCAATGCTCAGGCAGGTGCTGGACCCTCCCCACCTCCTCTTGCTTCTTGCCAGAGCCTGCTAAAGGGGGTTTGAGAAATCTCAACTGCCCCATGAGTGTGGTGGGGGCAAAGCCCTTTGACCCCCAGGGCAGTGGGACGCGGAGGGGAGGAGGGGGTGCTCAGGGCACTGCGGGGTGGGAAAAGGACCCTTGGAGCAGTGTTTCCGGTGAGGTTTTTTGCTGGAAGTTGCAAGGTAGGTTCTGCCATCACCTCTGGCCATGAAGGTCTGGTTCCTCAAGCAGTGATCTGCCAGGGCTGGGGACTCAGAAGCTACAGACGGGCACTGCCTGTCCGAGCCCCACTCTGCCGTGCTGAGCCAGGACCCAGCCCTTGCCGCTGCTGTGAGAATGAGCAGCCCTGATCCCGCAGTCTGGATGCAGACAGTGCTCGTAGCAAGGCTGGGAAGCAAACGCCTCATTTGTGTCTCTGAAAGCCTCAGCACGGTGCAGCCGCGGGGTGATGGGATGTGGCTCAGCACGCTGACTGCTCCCTGCCATGGGGCTTCTCTTGTGGGGATCCATCGGTCTCTTGTGCTCCCACCTGGGACATGGGGCACATCACCCAGCTCCCATGCTGGCTCCCCAAGGCAGAGGACACTGCTGCCCAGCCTCTTTGCTGGGGACAGGGCTGTTCCTGACGCTCCTGGCTCTCCTTTCTCCGGTGCAGAGTTGGCATGGAGCACTGCTACCCCAGCACCCTGCGTCCTCTCTGTGGGCAGTGGGGGCTGGTTTGGCCCCCAGTTTGTGCTGGTGTAAGTGGCTGTGCAGAGCAGGGCTGAGGGCCAAATCTGGGGACAAATCTGCTCCTCAGCCATTTTAAACCCTTTCCTTTGGGTGGGATCTTTTTTATCTTCTGCAATGCAAAACAAGGAGCTCAGCATCAACTGCCGGGACTGAGCTGTGCCAACACCCATCGCAGAGCCTGCAAAATAAATCCTTTTGATGCAGGGGACTAGGGGGTGAGTGAGGCAGGACCCTGACCTAAACCCATCCCACTTCGTTAGGGATGTTGGAGCATCAGAACATCGCTTTCCCCACAGCGCTGTATATTAAGCTCCGTAATTACCTCCCCGGGGAGCCAGGGCAGCCCCTCTGCTCAGCGCTTCAAAGGAGGTGCTGCGGAGGCTCCGATTCCCAGCGCAGAGCTGAGCTTCAGCTGCTTTATCCAGATGCGGCTCCCCCGGCTCCAAGGAGCCATGCTGGCTCACGGCAGAGGAGGGTTTGTCCCCACTCCTCGCTGTAGCTGATCACTGATGTTCAGGGATGGGACCTGAAATTTCCCAGCTAGGACAGGGATGGAGGATGCTTGGAAGGTTCCAGAGCTCGTCCCAAGTGGGCACCTGAAAGGCTGGGAACTTCACCACACTACCAGCCCCTCTCCAGCACAGGGAAGCCCGAACACAGGGCTCTCTCCCTTCCTTTATTCCGGGCAGACGATGTATCTCCTAAATCACTTTCAGGGTCAACCCTGACCACGAATGCCTCTTCCTTTCTGTCCTAAAAGCTACCCATGGGACCATGTTCCTGTTGGCACATGGCTGACTTCCTAAAAAGCCATGATGCCAGCCCAGGGCCTGTGTGACCCCCTCCTGGCACACAGAAACTCTCCACCATCCTCCCTTCTTGCTCTTGCATCCTTTCTTTGCCAAGAAACACACAGAGGGGCTGTTTCATTGCCCTCCACCAAAGACGAGGTGTGAGGCCCCCGTCACCAACTGATGGTCACTCTTCCTCCCCTCGGCATGCGTGGAAGGGAGTCGTGGCTTCAGTTCTCCTGGATATGAAACTGTGATTCTCAGTGTGGGGAAATGCCCTCCCCTGTGTGCTGCACTGAAAGCTGCAGCTCTGGCCAGGGAGATCCATGAGGGGGAGAGTTACGGCTGCTGCTGAGCACAGAGTGCTGTCTGCTGCTTGCTGCGAGTGCATCAGGAAAAACATTAAAATTAGATGAGTTTAAAACTCCTTAAGAAGGGAGATGATGGACTCATCAATAAGGCTCTGCCACAGGACTGTGAGGTTGAGTTTAGGGTTTGGTCATTGATGCTCTTAAGTTGTGAGCTTCTCATGGAGCTCAGGGCATCCCCCTTGTCCTCCTGCTGTGCCAGCCCATGGCCAGACCCCGGCCATGCTGGGCATGACCCCACTGCATCCCTTCCAGCATCTCCCCTGAGCTGGACCGGAGCAGCTGCGGAAATACTCGACGCTGTTCCAGGACATCAGCCAGCTCATAGGCAGTGAAATAAATGTGCAGGTTTAGCGGTTGTTGACGGCAGAGAGTATTTTGTGATAAATATATTTATAGTGGGTTTTGTAAAAGGCTGTTCCAATGGGTGGGTTTTAGGAAGGCAATAAACGGCTGAGAAAATTGCTGCGGTTGCACCTCGGAGCAGGGGAATGGCAGCCCCAGCACCTCTTGCCTTGCCCCCCGGGCGGTGGTGAGCACTGGGGGCTCCTTGCTGTGGGAGATGAGGGTCCCCCAAATCACACCATCCCAGCGAGAGAGGGCTGGGGGCTGGAGTAACCCCCGTGCCCCCTCGGAACGGCTGGAGCCCTCGCAGCGGGTGCTCCCCGGGAACTGTTTGCAAACACGCTGCAGAGCAGGAATTATGTGTCGGCTCTGTTTGGCGTGTAATTCTGAATAACAAATAAATATGGGAAAATTGGGATCCGTTCCCAGACAATTCACAAAGGGCTTAATTGGGACTTAAGTGGTGCCTAAGTCTCGTGCTGGCTCTCTGCACTGGGGTGCTTTTCACCCAGACAGGGAAAAGAGACAAACTTAGTCAATAAATTACTTGTGATAAATTATTCACCGACTCTACTCAGAATTAATGCCAGCTTCTCCCTCCAGCAGCTTAGAAATGCTCTGATACCTCCTGACCCAATCCAGGCTCTGGAGCTGCCCACCAGCTTTAAAAGCCTGTCCCAGGCGCTATTATAAAACCGTATTTCGTGGCATTTATAACTGGTCATAAAAAAATCACTCCAAGATTAAATTTGGCGTGCGAGGTCGGAGCGTGACCAGCTTTGTCCTTCCTGTTGACAAAAGCTGAGTCGAGTCTGTTTTCAGGTTCAAGCTGAGAAAATTATTTTGCATGAAGACAGGCCACTGTGCTTCTGTGAGCCTTAATAACGCTTGCTTTGAATTTAAAAGCCTTCATCAGTGAGGAATCTGTAATCAGCATAAAAGGGGTTTTGCATTTTAACCAGCCTTTCCCGAAGGCGGAGGAGAACCAGTCCCAGCTCTCTCGCCTGGGGGAAGAAATCCCCTTTGCCCCAAAGCCCAGGGAAGCTCCTCTCCCTGTGTCCCAGCAGGACCGTGTAGCTAGAGATCAACAGCATGAAATAGAGAGGGGGGAAAATAAAAAAGGAAGAAGAAATGCAAGTATCTGGTCACCTGGAAAGGAAAAGATTCTTTTTTCCTATTCGTGAAACGTTAAAAAATGAACCGATTAGTGCTGGAATTAGCATTTCAGTTGGTGTCTGACACTCGTTCATGGCATGATTATTAAATCTAACTCAATGGTTGGTTGTTCAATTGTTGGAGTTGACGAACTTAAAAGTCTTTCCAGCCTGAATGGCTCTGCGACTCACCCCGCTGTATGGCAACGCGTAATCAAAGCCACTCGCTTGACTTGAAAAGCCCGTTTAGACATGTTGGCCCAAAAAGGGTCCGCAGTGTCTGATCTGAATTTGCAAATTGCTGCGGTCGATCCGAAGCCGCGTTTTTCAGCGAAAGCTTTTATTCCCATGGAAAATTCTGCGGAGTCCTGTTTCTGAGTCATTTTTCCCAACTCCTACGTGCGGCCACTGCTGCTCAAAGCCGGCGCTGGAGCCAGGCGGGCTGTCCCGGAGCCCGGGCTGGCTCTGCGTGCATCCAGCTCCCCAGCAGCCAGATGCAGCTCTTGCCATCCATGAGTCCTCTAGCTCTCGACATGCAGCAGGACTCATCCCTGCACTGAGCCTTTGAAAGGACCAAGGAGCAGGGCCGGGTTCAGCTCCATCACAATGCTGCTGGGTTTGAGGGCTGCCCTGACACCCATCGGTCACCCGCGCCCGAGTCCTGCTCTGCACTGAAATCATCTGTTGTTCCTTCCTTTTCATGAAGCTATTGTTAAATAAGACAAGAAGGATCTCAGCAGCACTCTCCCACTACTTTTATGGCTTTTTAATATTTTGTTGACTCCTCCTTTGCTGGTCAAACCTTCCTGGGAAGCCGTGTTGCCCCTTGTCCCCCCTTCCCTGGCCACAGCCGTCCTCCCTGGCTCAGCTCACACCCCTTTCTCCCTGTTTTGCTCAGGTTTTCAGGGCAGGGAGATGCACAGGGCTGTTTACATCAGAAAGCCATCGCTCCTCACGCCAGAGTCTCGGCTGGCAGTGGCAGGAGCGCTGCAGCTCTGCAGCGCAGGGAGCCGGGGGCTCGCCCCCGCCAGCAGCCTGGTGTTGCCTTTGGCTTTGCTTTCTGTTTTGAAGGGCGAGGA
>NW_010431269.1:41002-55627 GCF_000710305.1 Buceros rhinoceros silvestris
GAGAAGGGGGTGCTGCCAAAGGCAGTTTCTCCTGGGGAATGGTGGGTGTGGAGGGATGGGGAAGGGGTGATGGCGCATGGCCTCGCTGAGCAGCTGCTCCCGGCACACGGCATCACGTTCCCACCCAGCTGGACCCTGGACCCCCTCCAGTGGGGGCAGAGCAGGGGGCAGCTCCATCTGCCCTGCATAAGGCTTGGTGCCATCTTCTTTCCCTTGGTGTCCTTGGTGCAGATGGTCTCCTTGGGCAGCACCTGTAAATGATAGAGTTGCAGAGCTGAGTGGGTTTAAAAGCCACAGTGGGGAGGGGGGACATTTGCAGCCAGAGGCGATAATGGGGCTGGATGTGGCTCCTGAATCCTCCCTTTGCACTGGCTGCAGAAGGGGTCACCTCGCCCCTCTCCTGCCTTCCGGTTTTCCCAGCAGTCAGGCATTGGCCTCCTTCCCCAAACTGCTGCAGCATCACCCCACAGGGCAGCTGCTCACCTCCACAGCAGCCTGGGGTGACTGGGAGGCGATGAGCCACTCATGGAAACTTGGAAGAGGTCTAATTCTGTGAATAAACCTAAGAAAAAAAAAAAGGGAAAAGATGCCGTCAGGGGGAAGACGCTGTTTATGAATTAAAGACAAAGTGGGTGACATTTCCGCCAGCCATGTGCAGCTGCGGCACGGGGAGGGGGGACGCGTGTGGGGCTGCCGACGGCTGCAATTCCCAGAGGCGATGGGAGAGTGGCAACTTCTCACGCTCTGCCCACACCCCACGGACCGGTCCTGAGTGATGTGGTAGCTCAGCGATTGCGGGGAGCCTCGTTCCATGGGGTGACAGCGGGTCCTCGTGGCGATGGCAACAGGAACACGGTTTTCCTGTTGTGGATGCTGGGGATGGCAGGTCCCCATGGAATGGTGGCAGAAACCCCGGCACCTGGCAGGATGCCGTGGGTGAGGGAGGGGGCAGGAAAGAAAAGGGAGGAGAAGGAAAGTGGAGAGAGGTTGCATCCTTCTAAAGCATCTGTCAAAATGAGCTATGGAACCTGAGCAGCGCGAGAGGCTGGGCACTGCCGGGCACTGCTGGGCACTGATCTCCTCTGGGCTGGGCGAACAAAAGGTCCATCAGCTCTCCATGGGTGGGAGAGCATCAGCACCCCAGTATGGCCTTTCCCCAGGGACTCCCCAGCTCCAGCCTGACTGTGCTGGGGTGGGGAGGCACAGGAGCCCTGGACTGTGCCGTTAGCGTGAGGGGGATGAACGAAGGAGCTGGGATGCACCTTGGATCCTTAATGCTCATCCTTCCTGCAGCCCCTTCAGGACACGTGGGACTTCAGGGCCGCTTCTGAGCTCAAAGCCTGTGGCTTGAGCCCAACATCCTCCAAACCCAGCAATGCCAGCGGCCAGGACACCTCAGCTCCTCACAGCCTGGCTCCTACGGGCTAATTCCCTCTCCGCTAGCAACTCCCTCCTCCCTTCCTCTGCCCCCAGGCGCCCAGCAGTCAGTTAGATGATTTTATTTAACATAAACTGGAAGTGGAATTTGCCAAGCGTAAGCACAATTCCTCACCCGTGAAGGGTTATTCCATCCTCTTCAGATTGAGGAGGGATCTTTGTCAGTCACCGAGTGTCCCGAGGTTCGGCCACAGACAGGGCAGTGCTGCCAGCGTGGGGGGCATGGATCCCAGTGCAGAAAACATGGAGATTTGAGGGCTGGGTGTTGGTTCCTCCCCAGCAGGTGGGGGCAGGGGGGGACATGCAACCCCCCTGGCTCGTGATGGCAGACTCAGCCCCACGGTTAGCGAAGGACCAAGTGGTCCCCATCCCATGGGTAAGTGTCTCTGGGGTCTCTGCTGGTGGCAAAGCCCCTTTGCTCCCCAGGGAGGGGCTCAGCACCCTGAAACCCCGTAAGGGCGATGCCCATACAACCACCCCCAACTCACCATGCCACCTCAGGACATGGCACAGGGCTTTGCCTCCATCCCCACGAGCTGCTTGGCTCCTGAGGAAGGGGTGAAGCCGCCCCAAAGCCATGCCTGGCAGTTGCTATGGCAACCATACATTTTTCTTATGATTGCTAATGACTTATTGGCATTTGCACTAATCTACAGCTTTTTTGGCTGCCGGACGTTGACTCGTCTCCCCTCAGCCCTAAGAGCAGGCGCGTCCCGTGCAGTGTTGGAGCCTGGGTTGGACTGGGGGGCTGCCCTGGGGCTACCCCTTGCTCTGGGCACAGCATCCCCAGTGCTTCCCAGGGAGCGGCAGAGACAGAAACCACCTGCCCGCCATTTGCAAGAGGACGTTGACTCGTCTCCCCTCAGCCCTAAGAGCAGGCGCGTCCCGTGCAGTGTTGGAGCCTGGGTTGGACTGGGGGGCTGCCCTGGGGCTACCCCTTGCTCTGGGCACAGCATCCCCAGTGCTTCCCGGGGAGCGGCAGAGACAGAAACCACCTGCCAGCCATTTGCAAGAGGCTGGTGCTAAATCACAGCTCGTTTTTTCCCTGGCAAAGCTAAGAGGAGGCCAGGAAGGCAATGGGTTTTGGAGAGAAAAGGCTCGTGCTTGGCAGGAGCCAGCTGGAGTGGAGAATAGCCCCACGAGAAGCAAGAGGGGCCATGGGTTGTGTAAACCCCCAGGTCTGTGCAGGGTTTGGTGGGGTCTGAGATGGGACTTTAGTGCCTCATTTCCAGCTGTAGGACATCCAAGCTTTTCCTCAGTGAAATTCAGCAGAGAGAAAATCAATGCACTCTTTTGAAAATCCATGTTTAATATTAAAAGTAATACCTTGCCCAGATTTACTTGAGTGGATTAGATACTTCTTAGTGGCTCATGAACACCCCTGAGCAGTGTGTGAGGCTGGCTCAACGCCCTGGGCAGGGCTGCCCCGCTCCCTCTGGCTTGTCAGCAGGGCTTGGACAGGGCACGGCCAGGGCAAACATTTGAAGGCTTTTTCTGAGATTCAGAGAGTCTTTTTGCCCTCACTTGGAGGCCAGGCTGAACTTGTGCTTGGGCCCTGCGAGCAGCGTGGGTTTCTCAGCAGGTGAGCATGCTGCTTTGAGCTCTTCCGCCCAGTTCCTGCAGAGGCATGAGCCATGCAAGCCACCTGCCTCGGTTTTCTCCTGTGGGGAGGCTGCCACGCATGGTGCAATGGGAAAGAGCGTGGGGGGAAGGCAGAGACCAGGGAGACCGGCATGGTCAGGCACAGCTTCACGTCCAGCCCTTTAATGTCACCGACATGCCCGTTCTGGCTGTCATGTCCTAATGAGCTGCTGAAACATTGGGTTTGCAATTACTTAACCCCGAACAGAGTGCTGAAGCTCGGATAAGATCATGGGAAGACTTGGAGGGTCAGTGACAAGCTGCTACAGCGTGGGAGTGGAGTTTTGTTCCCCTTGTTCGGTGGGTTGTCACCAGACTGCATCTGCTTTTGTTCTTGCTGCTTTATTGCTGGAGCCTCCCTCCTCCTCACCCTGTCCTGTGGCCGCTGAGCCCGGACACTGATTGCAGCGAGGTTGCTGCTGGCTGGTAGCAAGGGGAAGGGAGAACCGAGCTATCTCTGGGCATCTGCCAGCCCAGAGGGTTTGGTAGGACCTCATGTCCTTATGGTATCTCCAGTGGCATCATGGCAATGTGCTCGTCAGGATGTGGTCTCTGGTGGGAAGCAGCCGGGGGGTCCAGGCCTCCGTAGGGCAGGCTCAGCATCCCCCCACCCCGACAGCATCTCACATCCCCGCAGACACCACTGAGATGCTCCTTTCTGTCACTCCACAGGGTCATCAAACCCTCGGGAGACGCTTTGTAACTCCAGCCATTTATCACAGCCACACGGCCCCAGACAGCCAGAATGTGCCAGCAAGATAACAGGGAGAGACTTTGCAGTAATTAGAAGTTAGCCTGATTTCACAGCACTTACAAGCAGCCGCGTTGCCATCCTGACCTTTCTTCTGCTGAAGATCAAAGGGAGCAGGGCTGGGCTCAAGCCGCAGCTGCTCTTGCCCCACTTACGTGATGCAGTGAACCCTGCCCGTGCCCCTGCCTGTGCTCCTGCCTGCTCCCTGTCCCAGCCAGACACCACGGCGAGAGTGACCGGCAGTCCCTGCCAGCCCCAGACTCCCTTTGCCCCTGGCAGAGACATTTAACCCACGAATGAAGAGACAAATGAGATGGAGATGGCAAGGGACCAGCTCAGCCCCCAGTTCGACGACGGCTGAGTGAGGTCTCGGGTTCACCGGCCCCCACATCTTCTCTTGGTGCAGGCTGGGCAACATGCCCTGCCTGCAGCGATGCTGCTTAGCTGAAGAAATATTGATTCCCACAGCAGACACCTCTAGAGAAATAACAGGAGGCATCCCATCATGGTTTAGATTTTAATTACACTCAGGAATTCTTTCCCGTTTTAAAGCTTTGTTTAATAACCTGTTCCTCCCTTCATGTAGAAAGTTTAAAAAGCCTCGATTTATCCCTCTGAAGGGACTGACATCAAAACCCTGCCGTGGCAGAATGTTTCTTCCTAAAATATCCGAGGGGCACTGGCTGGAGCAGCCCCTGGCCATTCCTCGGCTCTGGACTGGGACAGGACCACTGCGGCTGCAGCCCATCCAGCACCCCAGGCTGCTTGAGCAGCCTCCACCAGTGTCCTCACTGTCACACTGGGAGTCGATACCTTTTTCCAGAGATCTGGGGGTTTGGGCCCATCAGATGGATATGATGTGCCCTCCCCAAGCAACCCCCCCGGTCCTTTGGAGCCTGTAGCTGACATCGGCTTCATGGCTGGTTTGCTGAGCCCGTGCCACGTGAGCAGCAGAGCTCAAATTCTTTGACATTGCCCGGAGCATCCCCTCTCCAAAGCATGCTGCCCTTGGCTTTGGTGTGAGTCAAGAGCGGTGAGATTTGGCGGGGGCTGCTCTGCAAATGAGCCAGACTTAATGGCCTCCCCCCAACCCCAGCCCCCGGGCTGTGCCAAGGGGATCGATAGCTCCTGTTTGCAAGCAGATCTGCTGAGGAAGGTCACTCGGGCTGATGCAGCGCAGGCAGCATCTGCCATCGTTACCCTGGCCATCGCTCTGCCCGAGGTGCCCACTGGCTGGGACTGGGACCAAGTCTTTGTGCTGGATGTATGGGGACCCTGCGGTGTCCGAGCAGCCAGGAGCAACACAGACAGACGGCCCCTTTCCTCCGGGCTTTAGCATCGCTGCAGCGGAAGGTTCCAATGGGCTCTGCCTGCCTGCTGCAGCTCTGGGCATGCTACTTGTTTGTTTGATTAGAGAGAGGAAGAAATAAATGGAAGAGATATGAGCATCCCTCTCCTCTCCCATCTCCTGTGCAGAACTGGCTTGATTTTTCACAAGGACTCAGTATCCAGAGCTTCAGAGCTGTCTGCATCATTTAGACGGGCACAGGGGAGATGAGCCCTTTGAAAATCTTGTCCCGAATGGTTAACCAGGAGCTGCTCTTTCCCACAGGCTGGCATTTCCTCCCACCCTAATGATCTGTGGGGTCTTTCCCTCTATCCACAACCTATAACAGAGGGAAACGGTGTGTCACAGCAATATATATCATCATTTCCTGGCACTGTCTCTCCAGCACACGCACTGCTTCAAGGCACTAACACACACTTGTGCGGATTATGAGCAACTATTGCTGTCATGTTGTCACAGCTCAACAGGCGTGTACAGCCAGAGGAGTTATCACATCCCAGTGCCCGGCTGCTGTCAGCCCCTGGCAGCCGCCGCGCTGCTCGCTGCGTGCCCACAGCCTCCCCCAGGCTGCGGGAGCTGCTGGAGCTTTTCGCGTCTCAGAGCCATGTGGGTGTGGAAGGGCCCCCCCAACAGCTCACGGGAACCCAGTGTGGAGCCTCTTTACAGGGAGAGGAGCTGAAGTCTGTGGGAGATGCTTGAGACTTGCATTGCTGGGGTGGCTCTGGGCTTGCGGAGATGCCAGGCTGCCCGCTGCTCACCCTGCCTGGCCCTTCAGCCTGCCTGCTGCTGAGAGAGCACAGACAGGGGGCTCTGAGTGGTAACACGGGAGGGAAATCAGGCTGAGCTGTCCCCTGCTACCAGGGAGACAGTCCTGAACCTCACAGCGTAACAGCAGCCCGGGGAGACGGAGGGAAGAGGTGCCTGGGATTGCAGAGGGCCCAGCTGCAGGTTGCAATGGTGTCTTCCCCTGGGAGAACCCACACCACGCTGCAGCCTCTATCCCCCAGCCGCAGGGCTTATGTGAGCCCAGGCTCTGCAGCCCCTGGCTCTCACACAGCGAACATCATCCAGAAACCCAGGGGGCGGGAGAGCCGGAGCGAAGGCAGGAGCTGGAGGTCTCCGTTTCCGCTGAAATCTGGCACCTTCCCCCTCTCTGGCAGCCCTGTTAGGAGCTATAATTACATCTGAGTGTTCACAACACCCTTCCCGAGCACCCTGGGGATGAAAATCGAGAAGGATGCTCTGAAGGAGTAGGCTTGATTGATGGGAGCTGGGCTTGACACACCACGCTCAGCACCGGGTGGATGATGGAGCAGCGATGATTGCGGCACTCACAATCCCCGGCACGAAGGGAGCTGGGAGGGCAGGGAGGGAGGTTTGTGGAGAAAGCCACTGTGTCAACATGCTGGGCAAGGACAGTGGGTGCTCCCATTGTGGGGACAGCGGGTCCCATCCCACACAGCCAGGCGCTCAGGTCCAGGGTGAGCACCCACAGGCGTCCATCTCTGCTCCAGGTGCTGCAGCCAGAGGCAGTGAGGGGCTTTGGGGGTCTGGCAGCCCTCTGGGGCTCTGCAGCCTGACTGGAGACCCCCGGTGATGCAGCCTGGGGGGTGTCATCGCCAGGGCTGTCTGGAGAGCTGGCAGCACCGCCAGCGGGAACTCCGCTTCTTTGCAGGGTTCAAAGCCGACCCACCTGGGATGGCGAACAATTAATTTTCCCAATCTGCACAACGATCAGCTTCTGAGGCGAACAATTAGCCGGTCACAAATTGTAATTGTCATCTCACTTCTGATTTTAATTTGGCCTAATGAAGGCTAAGTGATTCCGTCTCGCTCCTCCTCCCCCAGACCCACAGTCCTCTGGCATCCCCAGCTGCAACCGTGACCCTCCCTGGGATGGAGAGTGCTGGGGGAAGCTGGGGGAAACCATTAATCCCTATTGCAGGCTGCTTGTTTTCAGATATCATGGCCAATAAAAGTTTTATTTAAGGGAATTGGCTGCCTGTGACCATGCATCCTGCTTTGTCACAGCCTGTTAGCCTCTCGCGTTTGCCCTTTGAAGCCGGGGCTGTCATTTAATCTTCATCTAAAACAACGCACTGTTTTTTATTTTTCCCCCTTTCTGATTTTAACTCTCTGCTACTTGTACGGCTCTGTCTGCACCCTGCTCCCCCCGCCCCATCCTCACCTCTCGGATGCATTATCATCTGCAGCATCTTTTTGGATCTAGCTCTGTTTTGTGATGAATTCACGGTCTCGCTGAATTGCCTTTCACTTTAATACTTAATTTAGATTGAAGAAGGTGGTTGCAGGGTCTTGAATACCAAGTAAGTCTCTGGCGTGCCTTTGGCTGGAAGTTGTGTGATTCCTAGGAGGGTCGGGATGAGCAAAGCCATTGAGTTTGGTGAACTCTGCTTAACCACCCCGCTCCTTCCTGAGCCTCGCAGCCTCCCTTCTCCTCCATGCCCAGCACGAAGCAGATGTGCGCCTCGTCATCAGGATATGGCAGCCCCAGGCGCTGGATCTGTTCGCACATCACATCATCCATCTCCAAGAAGCCTGGACCCGACCCCCTCCCGCTCTGCAGCTTCTGTTCAGCACAGGGCAAAGTGACAGCAAACCGCTCCCGAGCCAGAGAGCAGGCGCTTTGCCACATGCCAAGTCTGCGCAGCTCTGCCTCCTCCCCAGCCCGAGTGTCTGATAATTTATCACAGGCTCTAAGGCGAGGGCTCCGTCCTCCTCTGGGAGAGACAGAGCCTCTCCCAGGGTGAAGCGTGGCAGCGCTCTAATAGCACCAATTAAAACCGCGGAGGGAACGAGGGGTTGGCAGGCAGTAATCACCCAGACTGCAGTATGGCCCGAGCACAAGATTTAATAGCTTCGCTTTAAAGGGAAAATATACTTTCTGTGACCCTTGGGTGAACAGCAACCTGGTGTCAGAGCTTATCCGAAACCAGCCAGGTTGAGCATGAGCGTGCCCCGAGCCCTGTGCTGGGACACTGCGGCTCTGCCGCATCCACCGACCCCGCTGCCTCATCCTGTTAAAAGCAGCAGGCGAGGTGTGAGAGGGAGCAGGGCGAAGGGGAGGGCAGGAAAAAGTCTGTTAGCGAGACGAAGAGTAAATGATAGCTAGGTGTCAGAGCTTATCCGAAACCAGCCAGGTTGAGCATGAGCGTGCCCCGAGCCCTGTGCTGGGACACTGCGGCTCTGCCGCATCCACCGACCCCGCTGCCTCATCCTGTTAAAAGCAGCAGGCGAGGTGTGAGAGGGAGCAGGGCGAAGGGGAGGGCAGGAAAAAGTCTGTTAGCGAGACGAAGAGTAAATGATAGCTACAGTAGCCGATCGCTCAGGGAAAACTGCTACCTCCAGTTTGGGGCGGGTGGGGTTGCGATGGGTTTGTGATGAAGTCACTTTCCTGGCCAGTTAAAGCAAGCGGAACCATCTCCTGCTCCCCGCTTTCTTCAGCCCTGTCTGCTGTCAGCAGCAGCATCCTGCCACCTAACCCAAGCCCTGAGCAAGCAGGGCAGCCCATCAACTCCTGTCTGGCACCTCCATTTGTTTCCCCGCTGTTCGTGCCACCTGGGAAGCATCTGGAAGCCATCCTGCCCCCGACTCGCTCCGCAGCCCTTGCCTGGGGTTAGGACTAATGTGCCCTGCAGATACCCTGGGCTCGGTTAGGGCTGATTCGCTTCGCTGTTTGCACAATTGAGGTCGAAGCCCATCTTGTCTGAAGCTAAAAACAATTAAAATCACTTCTGGAAGGCCCTAAGCACAGCCTGCAACACAGCATCCCTTCGCCTGCAGCTGGCAGCTCCCTCCTTGCCCCGCTCGGCCCATCCCGCTGCACCTTCTCAGGGCTGCAGGATGCCCACTCAGCCCCGAGCATCCACCCCCTCATTCCAGCGAGCCCCATGACAGCTGCCAGGGACGGTGACTGGCAGCCCGTGGAGGTGTCACTCACTGCGGGAGCCTCCAGCTGAGCTGGCAGCAGCCACGGACAATGGGACCTCATCAGGGCCACCCTGGAGCTGTCTATTTAATGGGGCAGGTGCTGGGCATGCAGGGAGGTGCTGGGAGATGCTGCTTTGCTGGGGAGCTTGGAGATGGAGAAGTTGGGCTCTGTGCTCATTCACCCCCCATCTTAAGGGGCTCATCACAGGTATTTTGCAGCCAGCAGGAGGATTTTGGTGGCTCGGTGGTCAAGGGTGAGCAGGTGTCTTTCCTATGCTATCCCTAGAGCACTGCCCTATGGTGGTTTGAATTCTGAGAGCCTTGGGGCTGTAAATCTGCACCCTGTGCCCCGGACTTGGCCCCTGGATAGTGTGTGTTTGAGCTCTTCCCTCCTCTCCCGACCGTGGTTGGTCTAAATACCCTGGAGGTGGCTGCAGAGGAGGCATTGGAAAGATAAAGTCCTGTATTTTGTTCTGCATTATGTAGAAGAACAACTTGGCACATCGCTGCTGCTGTGGGTTTGTGCTTGGAAATGGCTCTTGGATTTCTCTTTGCTCTCCGTACACAACCATACGCACATACATGCCCACATCCCGTGGCAGGTTTATCTTTTTTTCCCAGTCCTTTCAAAGCCATGATGACACATCTGAAAGTTCCTCCAAAACCAGCGCCTCTCCCTCCTTCTGCCACGTGAGTGGATAAAGATCTGCTCAGAGCTCAGTCAGGCGGAGAGGAGCTCTGGCGGCTTTTCGAAAGCAAGGTTTTGCCAGCTCCTCCTCACACGAGCTGTCTCTCTCCCCACGCAGCTCCTGGGTGCTCTGCCTGCAGCAGCACCCACCCAGGGGATGCACCCACCCAGGGGACGCACCCACCCTGGGCTCTGTTGGCTCCCAGCCCCGAGGGCCAGGGCACTGCTGGTGCCTGCAGTCCCAGGTTGCCAAGAAGGACTCTGCATCCTTCGCAAATTTTCCCCTCAGAAGAGCAATAATAGAGCTGATATTATTTTATTTCAGTAAATCGAGTAGGTGCACAGTGCCTAGAGGAAAAGGCAAGGAGACACAGCAACAAGCTCCCCAGAGGCTGTTCCATGGAGCGCGGAGGTTCTGCCTGCCCAGGCTCCCTGTGCTGCAGGCGCTGCCCCGGGACCGTGGCATGGGCACAGCGGACACAGCCCGCAGTGTCTGCTGTGTGATGTCTGCACAGAGGTCTCTGGAGTTCAGGTGAACAGCACTGTACCGTGCAGCTGGCTGTGGTCAGGCAGAGCCGCCCGCCTCGATGCCTCCATCGTTCAGCACCCGCTGGAGCCTTCCCCAACTGCTTGTTTTCACAAAACTTGTCACCGCCTCATTGTCTTTGAAATGGGAGAGTCTAAAAGCCGCTTGAGGGAAAGGACACGGTGCTGCTCTGTGACCCCACTCCATTAGAAAGGCAGACAGGGTGGCCACATCCTGTCCTGCCACACGGCCAGAGGCGTTGGGGCTGTCTGTCCCTCTGCACCCTGGCTATGAGCTGGGTCTGGAAGGGGAATCTGGGCTGTAGCTGACCCTCAGCAAAGCTTCGCTTCTGCAGGGGGGACCCAGCTCCTTTCCCTCCAACCACAGGAACTCACCCATCTCTGTGCACGCCCCTGCCGACCTACCAGTGCCATACGCTGAACTGTCCTTCTGCCAAGCTGGGAACCCTTAGATAGGTGGGACAGAGGTGGCAAATGTTTTCCATTTCTCTTCCTGTTCCTACCTGGGTGTGTTATTATTATTATTATTTTGTTTTAGATCCCCTCTGAATGACAACTCTATCAAAACAGCTCATTTGGAAACGTCAGGTCCATTCTTGATAAGTCATCAGTCACCGAGATTAGTGCCGACAGACGCCCTGCACCAGTGCTGCGCTATCTAATATACTGTGCTGCACTCTTTTGTACTATCACGTTATTTTATTTATTCAGCATGGCATGAGATACCTTCTCTAGGAAAGGGGAGATGGGGAGGGGGGGATTAACCCTTCTGGCAATGCTTCTATTCCCGATAGTCCACACGGGAAGCAGCAGAAATCAGGCTTTAACGTGTCATTCACACAGTTTCCAGCTCCTCATGCACTGGAGTTGAAGCAACTGCAAGATCTTGGATCATTGCCCGCTTCTACTACCAGCCCAATGAGAGCCAGCACTGGTCTCGCAGCCCTGAGACACGTGTCCTGAGTGGGTACAGCCCAGCACCCTCCTCACCCATGGGGAGGGCCAGGACACGTGGGTTCAAGCGCCACTGTTTGCCCCCTTGGGGCGATGATGGGAGCTGCTCTACCTACCTGCCTTGTGGCGTACTTTCTGCCCACAAGTGGGACAGCCACATGCTCATCCCCTCGGCCGGCACCGAGCATCCTGGGCAGCCCCACAGCCCGCTAGCCCTCACTCCACACTTGAAATATATGGCAAGAGCCAGGGCAGTGATTTAGGCTCTCCTTCGCCTTCCCTGTATTTACGCAGCGCTCAGCCAGGTAAAACCACGGCTCCTTGGTGTCCTGCCTCCTCTTGCTCTGGGGACAGTGGCCACAGCACCATGTTGATCCCTTCCCCAGTCCCAGGGATGATCCTGGGAGCTCCAGCCAGCCCCATCCCCTCCTCAGCACCCAGTCAGGGCTGCTGGGGAGGATCGGGGAGGGCTGAGCCCTGTGGTGCTGCTCTCAAAAGCAGCATTTCAGCCTCGTGCAAAGTCCAGCCATGGTCCCCAGGGTGTCACAGCCCAGTGGCTGGGCTGGCTGTGACCCGTGGAGACCATCCTGGCAGCTACTTTCCTGCGCCCCCTAATCTGCATCACGGAGCCTTTGTTTGCTCTCATTAACGTGTCTGCGAAGTGTCTGATGTGCAAAATATCCTTTTTATTAGCTGGAATTGGCTGGGCCGTCTGGGACTCGCATCTGCTCCGCTTCCAAAGCCAGGACTCTCCAGATAAGCTCGTGTTGGTCTTGCTCAGTTGCCGGCTTGCGGCGGGTGAACGGCTCGAGCTCAGCTTGCCGTCGTGCTGCTCCACTCAGAAACCACAAGTGGGATGAGCTGCAGTGTCACCTGTGGGTGCACCCACCCCTGAGGTCCTGCTGAGCAAAGCAGGAAGACTGGTCTGCGAGAGCAGGGCTGGGGCTGGTGCTTCCAGAGCTGGGGATTTTCCTGGAGTTTCCTGTCTTCGGAGATTTAGCTGGTTTTCCTACATCTCCTTTGAACTATTGGGACTTTCCCCAGAGTGCAGAGGAGCTCAGCAGCCCTGGGAAATTCCCCCTGAGATGAAAGTTGGGTGGGAATTTGGGCAGGGAGAGCAGCCCATGGAGGATTCTCTCCATCTCCCTCTTTTCCCCATCGCTTTCTTCCCACATGGATTTTCACCCTCTGTCCCCCCTATAGCCTGGCAGACACCAGCCAGGACATGGCCTGGCCACCTCCCTCTTGCCACAAGATGCTTGTGGTGCTGCATGCGTTGTCCAGGAGTTTGGGGACCCACAACCAGCCTCACCACAGCGTTCGGGGACACTGTGGGGCCCTGTGCTTGCTCAGCATCTGTGTGATGGTGGAGGGACAGCTTCGGACAGCTCATTAGGACAGACCTGGAGGTGTTTTCCAGGCAGTTCAGGAGCTCGCCTGAATTATTTAACACGCTGCTCCACAGCACAGCAGGGAGGAGGAACTGGGGGAGCTCATTACTGGGCCAGGGCTGTTTGTCTCTCAACCATGGCATGGCGGTGCCAGGGACAGGCTCTGCCCGCAGCTCAGCTCCCTGCTGCTGGGCAGTGCCTGCCACACCGGTTTGGAAAAGGGAGCTGTGCTTTCTGCCTCCAGCCCAGGCAGGTTGGAGCCTCACCTCGCCAGGAAGGTCCTGGGGCAAGGATGTAGTGCCCATGATCTTGGGGGTCACTGTGGAGCTATAAGGTGGGAATCGAGCACAGCAGAGGGGAAGGGTAATGGTTTCAAATGGGCTCAGGGTGCTCGGGGCATCCTGGTAGTCCAAGACCTCTCTGTTGCTGCTGGGACTGGGGCATGTAGCTCCCCAGTGCAGGGGACTGGGAGCTTTGTTGGTCACAGACAGCATTTTCTAAAGGCTCTGGGTGATGAAGGAGGGAAATGTCATCCGAAACTCTGCACTAGGCTGTCGGAGGCTCAGCGATGGCTTTTCCAGGCTGAAGGGCTCTAAATTAACTGTTGCCACTCAGGAAGGAGATCCTGGAGATCGCTCTGGAAACAGTGACACAGTGCAGCACCACTCGGAAAGGGCACATGGCAGGCGGGGGATTAGGAGGGAATAAACAAAGCAGCAGACCTGAGCCGGTGACAGGTCTGCAATCTGAGCGACTCCTGGGCAGAGAAACGGCGATGGCCAGAGCTGAAATGAGCCCTGCATGAAGAGCAAAAGGGGCCAGAGCTCTTCAGACTGTGGAAGAGATAATTTCAGGAGCAGGGGACCGGTGCCTACAAACCCAAGCGTGGAAGCCTTCCTGCTTTCACTGAGCCCACCGGCCCTGTCTCAACTCTCTCCCCACCTTCCCCATTCCCTTCCTGCTCTTGATTTCGGCGTTTGAAAGGAGCCCATAAGGTTGCTGGGGAGGGTGGTCCGGCTGCACACATCTCGAGCTCAGCTCCCGCTGCAGCCCAGGGCCGCTGCCAGCTGTTAGAGATGCTTCCAAAAATGCAGCGAGCTGCAGCAGTGCACCTTGGGTTTTGTTAAACGATGCAGATTTTACAGAGTGAAGGACAAGTCAGCTACAAGCTGAGCCGAGACTCCATCTTCCCAGCTCTTATTTCTTCAGGCAATCCGGAGCAGGCATCAGCCAGCCTTTCCAGTTGGCTTTTGCAAGATATTTACAAATGCACCAGTTAATCCCACAGCCTGGAGACCAGCCCTGTGATTCTCAGGAATAAACCGAGATGGCCACAGGGCTGCCCAGCTGAAGAAGAAGGGATCCGAGGCTTCCCACAGACAGGAACATGCCACATGCTGGGGGCAAACCTACCGCCTTCAGAGCTCAAGGCATCAGCTCGGTGCCTCCAAAGCTGGCAGGGCAGCACCGATGTTTTTAACTACTGGCCCCGCAAAGGAGCCCAGCAACAGCTTGGGGTGTCGCAGGGAGAGCCGGGTGCCATCTCAGCATCCGTACTCACTTCGCCGCACGGCCACTGGCCCTGGTGCTGCACCCCGCTGAGGCCTCGTGGCCTCAACTTTTGCAGTCAAAGAAAATGAGGGAGATGAGGGGCAGGGAAGGGCCCTGGTGGTTGTCTCCATGAGGAATAAACCTTCAGAAATGCTGCTGAGCCCTGTTTTGGAGAAGCTCCGCAGGGACCCCCAGCCTCGAGACACCCAGTCTCTCAGTGTCCCGGCAGGATGGGACCGTGCTTATCCCCAGGCAATGAGAGTGGGACCAAAAGCAGCTCTGGGATGTGCTCAGTGCAGCCTGGGCAGTTTGAGGGCCAAATCCTGACTGCTCCAGGCTGGCGGCTGGGCCCGACGCCGGTGGCGGC
>NW_010431269.1:55789-66103 GCF_000710305.1 Buceros rhinoceros silvestris
GGGAAGCCACAGGAACCTGTGGGAGCATTTTGGAGGCAGGCAGAGCCACTGCAACCCTTCCAGAGCCCGAGTGCAAAAGCAGAAGAACAACAGGCTTATTTCCCAGCTCTCCTCATTAAAAAACATCCGAAGTGGAGGGAGAGAAGCATCCAGATAAGAAGCGGGCGCCGCTCCTGCCCCCCGGCTCCTGGCAGACCTGCGTGATGGCGAGGTGCAGGCAGCCGAGGTTTGCGTTGTACACTCCCAGCAGCTTTTTATCTCCTGGCTTCCTCCCAGACAAGCGAAAATAACGCTATCGCCCTCCCTGCCAAGGAGAGACACAGCAGAAGGCCCACAAACAACATCCCTGGCTCTCTCTGCACAAAACAAGGCTTAAACGGGGGAAGAAAACACCAGAAAAGCCAGCAGAGCAGCCACAAAAATGCTTTTCAGGGGCTAATGACCCAAAACTGCAGCTCGGGGCCAGAGCAGGGCTTTGCTGACATGCCTGGGGTGCAGGACCCGTGCAGGGGTTCCCCGTGCTCCACACCAGCTTGCTCGCCTTGGGTCGGTTTGTTCGCTTTAGCCCGGGGTGAAGCTGCAGGAAGGCTGGGGCGGGAGCATCCTCCCATCCCTCGGAGCAGACAGCAAAGACGCAGAGCTGCATAATATGCCGGAATTTAATAAAACGCCTCAAACAGACAAAGTTTTTCCTTTTGCCAGCTGCTTAATTAAATTGCCTAATGCTGTTTGCGATGGCAGCACAAACTCCTGTGTTTAAAGAGCAGGGTGTTGCCATGGTGCTCACCCGGCGGATGGTGCGGGGCTGTGCTGGAGCATACAGATGAGGGAGGATGCTGCGGGCGCGGGGGGGAGTGGTTGCCACGTTACGGGCTGGGGGGGAGAGACTCACTGCCTTATTTATTTATTTGTTCGTTCTCTGACGTGGTGGTAAACTCCCTGCCAAGGGTTGTGGCAGAACCTTTGCTCTGACCAGAGCAGCTGCTTTTCCACCCCAGGTCTTCAAGGATGCTTGCTTGGAGACACGGGCAACCTGACGGCACAGCTGAAACATCCCTGCTCCCTTTTTGCCAGCAGGAGGGAGGGGATGTATTCAGCTTCCACAGACACCGCTTGGCCACCGCTTTGCTCAGCCGGTTTGTAAGGACACAACGCTTGGGAAGAACCAGCCTGAACTGTTTTGCCATGGTCCCAGCACGGGTCTGAGATGGGGACTGAGCCCAGAAACCCTGACCCACAGCGCCAGGGGTCACCCTGTACCTGTCTTTGCATGAAGGAGTTTCCCATCAGCAACAGGAGCAAATTAGAGCCCAGGACATGGGAGAGCCGAGCTCAGCTGCGGGTCCACCCAGGTCTCCTCTGCGCTCAACCTCCCAGTGCTCCATTCCCCGAGTGTGAAGTTTTCCTTCTCACCTTGTGCATCTCGCCAGTGCTGGCTGGTGCAACCGCTGTGGCACATCGAAGGTCTGGGACAGAAAGTCAAACCTGGTTGGGGGCTTTGGGCTGTGTGGCCGGGAGCGAGGCGAGGAGACCTGCCAGCCATGGCTGCCTTGGAGCAGCTGTTGCTTCCTCTGACGAAGTGAAGCTTTGGGTGGCTATCGGGCCATGGTGCTCAAGCAGCAGGAGTCTCACAGGCAGTTTCTGCCATTTTCTATCCCTGTATCAGCTGCAGCAAATTCAAGATGCCTGCAACAGCATCGCTCCAGCCACCTGGTTAGCTCTCACCTACCATTTCCTCCCCGTGATGGTGCAAATGGAGGAAATCTGTAGGAACCCATGAGCAACAGGGGGAGACCCCGCAGGGATGGGGGCTGCTGGGGCTCCCTTCTCTCCCAGGCACGTGGGGATGTTCAGCCCAGGAGCATCCACATGCCCAGCTCCGCATCCTGGAGCCACCCCACTGCTGCTCCATCCCCCACAGAGTCCTACCCCACAAAAACCTTTCGAGAGCTGATGTAACACTTGGAGGATGTATTTCCTTTTCCCGATACCCAGAGTTACGTCTCTGCATCATCCCTGCCACCATTAGTCCCAGATAATGACGTGACCTCTGCAGCCTAACTGAGATTTAATATGTCAGTTATTGTATGTTAAACAGGATCATTAAAAACATTTATTCAAGATTAACAGCTACCTGATAGATACCATTAGTATCGCAGTTGTGTAAGCGGGTAATCCAGAATGCAGGTGAGTTAATGATCCCGTGGGATGTATTTGCCACACTGCAGCAGTACTTTTAAAACCAGGCTCAGGCTGGCCTGATCCTGTGCTGAAGGGGTGAGGCAGGCAGGGCTGTAGACCCAGGTCCATGGGCAGAGCTGCCCCAGCGTGAGCAGCCGGTCCAGAGTGGGTGGATCCGTTAAGTGCCATGCTGCCATCGTTTGTGCTCGCTGTCCAGAAGGCACGAGACACCCAGCGGGAGGAAAGGGCTTGGTTTGCATTTACACAAAGGCTTTTACCACGGTAAAATGTCATGATCGTTTGTGCTCGCTGTCCAGAAGGCACGAGACACCCAGCGGGAGGAAAGGGCTTGGTTTGCATTTACACAAAGGCTTTTACCACGGTAAAATGTCATGAATAAGTCACGCTCCCAGCTGGCATCGCGATGGCAGCAGGGGCAGGGCTGGCCTGCCGGGACCCCAGACCCCATGCGGTCCCTCTCCTCTCTCCCCCCAGCCTGCGTTTAGCTGTGTGATTGCCCAGAGCTGCCAGGAGATGCTCAGCACCTCTGACAACAGGATGTCCCAAGAGGTTTTATCCAGCGTAAAATGTCATGAATAAGTCACGCTCCCAGCTGGCATCGCGATGGCAGCAGGGGCAGGGCTGGCCTGCCGGGACCCCAGACCCCATGCGGTCCCTCTCCTCTCTCCCCCCAGCCTGCGTTTAGCTGTGTGATTGCCCAGAGCTGCCAGGAGATGCTCAGCACCTCTGACAACAGGATGTCCCAAGAGGTTTTATCCAGCACGGGGGGTGGTTTGGGGCGAGGGGTGGTGACAGCCCTGAAGACAGCAAGACCCCGAAGCCAACCCTGTAAAACCAGCTGTTACAGCAAAACCCTGCGGGGTTTAGAACAGCATCTCCATCCAGATAGGAGCGGTTCCGAGAACCGCAGAACACTCTGTTTCTGAGTTTTACAAGTAATTGATACAGAACCCTCTTTAATTCTTGCTGGTTTTATCACAAATAAAAGTGAAACTTTTACAAGAAGGTCGAAACAGGGGAGACGTGAGCTCAGCCTGAGGGATGCACTGTGCTGGTTGCCACCACAGAAAGTCCTGAGCCCAGAGCAGCCAGGACTGAGGTCTGGGCGAGGTGATATGCCAAAAAATTCCTTTTCTGGGGGTGCGGTGGGGCCATACAGCTTAGTCTGGTGTCTGTGTTCAGAGAGGACAGACCGGGCTGGCCCGGTAGCGTGTGCCTGGCTCTGGCTGCCAACCCAGCGAAGAGGGAGGGTGAGATGCCAGGTCTTTCCTGTCCTCCCAGCGCAGACAGGACAAAGGGCAGATCCTGCACTCAGCACAGCCGCTGGCTCCCCATCGCTGTTTCTTCTCCCCGGGGCTGGCTGCAGGTTTGAATCGCGTCATCAAAAAGAGCAAAAGTCATCAGGGATGGGCGGGGGGGAGGATTTTCCCACAGCATCCAACTGCCATTTCTCATCTACCTCCGCCGAGAGCTGGCAGGGCCAGTGACAGGGATGTGAAGGCTTAGAAGCCGCTGAATTACAGCAGGGCTGGAAAGCTTCGGGAGGGACGGCTGTGTCACAGGCTGCTTGCTGAAAGCCGTCACCCAGAAAAGACAGGGGCTTGGCAGGAGCTCACAGCCCCTAGGGAGACATGGCATGGGCTGGGACATCCGCTACCCCGTGAGGACATCACTGCTGCCTCCAGAGAGGAGCCAGGGGCCAAGCGTGGTCCCTCTCCTGGATGTCGCCAGACAAGGGACGCCCAGGTTGGGGTCTCTAGGGGTGTGGGGGCTGTCCATCACCTCCCAGCAGCACAGCAGGGGAAGCGTCGGGCTCCTCTGATCGGGGGAGGAGCGGGAAGGGCAGGAGCAGGAAGGGCAGGTGAGCCTGGGGCCAAGCTGCAGCCATTTGTCTCCCAGAGCCAGGCTATTAGACAGATGACAGAGGGAGAGAGGCAGCCGGTGCAAGCACTGAGACCAAGGCTCCTTCCACTGGGTGATTTATCTCCTGGCTTCATCCAGCAAACTTGCTGATGAAAAGACTCTTCCCTTCTCTGTGCCTCATCAATTCTCATTCTCATTGCTTTTCTGTGTTTTTTCCTTTCCCTGGGCTTCTGCCACCTGTCCGTGCAGCCACACTTGCTCACCCCATCTCGTCTCCCTCTCCCTCTCATTCTCCGATGGTATCTTTGTCCCTTTCCTGCCCCTTTTCACCTCTGATTCTCCTTTATTTCCTTGTGGCACTTTCATTCCCCCTTATTCCTTCTTCCTCCGTATCTGCCCGCCTGGCTGGGATGGAAGGAGACTCCTTGAGATCAGCAAGTGACACCACAAATGATGTCATGGGTTTGCTGCAAATTCAGGCTGGGACCACGCAGAACAGTGCCCTGGCTGGTGCTGGCACTTTGTGTCTCATTTCCTCGGAGCCTGCCTGGATAAAATCCTTACCAGTGGCAAACTGGGGCTCCAGCTTTGCAGCGAGCTGTGTGGGAGGGGAGAGGGACATTTGTACCTGGGGGAAATCCAGCCTTGGAGGCAGAAATCACAGAAACAGCTTAGGGAGACCAAGGAACTGGGTAACTATGGAAGAGACGAGCAGCATCCCCAGTGTGGGCACTGGGCTGGAGTCCTGCTGGGGCGAAAAAGGAAGGTGGGATGGTATTTTCCATTTCCTGGTGTTCAGGGCACTGCAGCAAATGTTTCAGCCCCCTGGCTCTACATTTCTAGAAAAAAATAAACTCTGAGCAGAAATGTCACCCGGCTCCCTGCTGTCACTTGTCTCACTGCAGCCCACGCCAAGGAAGAGAGTGTGGGCACTGGGCTGGAGTCCTGCTGGGGCGAAAAAGGAAGGTGGGATGGTATTTTCCATTTCCTGGTGTTCAGGGCACTGCAGCAAATGTTTCAGCCCCCTGGCTCTACATTTCTAGAAAAAAATAAACTCTGAGCAGAAATGTCACCCGGCTCCCTGCTGTCACTTGTCTCACTGCAGCCCACGCCAAGGAAGAGCCCAAAATACCCTCCAGTAGCCTCGTCCCTGCTCTTCTTTGCTGTCCCCCTTCCTCTCTGGTTTCACCAGGGCTCCCGTTATCCCGGCAGCAGCTTCCCCCCGCCTGCGAAGGCAGCAAATCAGTCTGTCTTGGAAAGGAGATGAAATCTGGGCTCCCTGGGAGACACCACTTAGCCTCCCAACCTCAGCCACGTCTCCAGCCTGATCTCTCTATTTGTTAGCCTCAAATCCCGGGTCCCTCAGCTTTTCTGTCTTATTCTGCGCCCTGAGTCTGTTTGGGGGGAAAACAAGGGCTTTTGGGGCATGGCCCCGGTGCTTTGGTGCTGCTGGGGAGTCACGATGGAGGGGCAGGTGGGACTTTGGGGGACGTGTGTGTGTGTGCTCAAGAATCACAGCAAAGTGGCACAGGGGGAACTGACCGCTCCATGAGCCCCCGTGAACCCCTTGATGTTCAGAGGTCCACTGGGACAGGTCTCTCCTGGGAACCCCGTCCCCAACCCTGGCTCCTCACTGACTACCCAGGCAGGGAGGTTGTTTCTTTGTAGGGAGAGGCTTTCGAATCCAAATGGGGAAAGGGGGAAAGGACAGGTCTCTCCTGGGAACCCCGTCCCCAACCCTGGCTCCTCACTGACTACCCAGGCAGGGAGGTTGTTTCTTTGTAGGGAGAGGCTTTCGAATCCAAATGGTGAAAGGGGGAAAGCGAGCCCATGGCTGTGGGAGTTATGGCACTGCTCCATCCCCCATCCATCCCTGGAAGGAGTTGGATGGGACCTGTGGGGAAATCCAGTGCCTAATTAAGAAATAATGAGCCTGACTTCACTGGGTAATGGGTAAAAGCCTCCCGCCTGCTCCCCATCTCCCCACCACTGGCTGAAGAACAGGAATCCGGGGTGGGTGTCGCTGCTGTCGCCAGGGAGAGGGGCTGTGGTGGCAGAGGGGGGTCAGTGCTGTCCATTCCCAGAACTGTCCTCCCCACAGTGGGGACCACACACTGCCGATGCCTCCCTGTCTGGTTTACTCCACCCCATTTGAAACCAGGAGATTTAGTCCCCAGAGTTTTCCAAAAAATGACATTTTTCTGCAAGCTCTGCTCCTTTTACTTATACAAACACCCGGAGTCTGGTAGCATAATCCTGTCTGCAAGAACTTCCGTGGCCTTCAGTGCCTCAACACCACCCTGTGCTGGGCAAAAGTCTGAAACCTGGTTACAGACCCAAACCCCGCAGCAAGACCACCCAAGAGCAGAGCTGGGGAGTCTTCCCTGTAAAAACGGGTTGGAAACAAGGTGGTTTTTCTGGTTCTTCTTCACAGCCTTGAGGAAATAAAAATCCCCATTCCTCCATAGTGTTTTTTTTTTTTAAGGAGAAAGATTCTATAGTATTTTAATGGCCGGAGAGATGTATAGCCACAGAAATGCCTGTGCACTTAAAAAGAGATATGTGGGTCCATCAGAAGGCTGCAGGAATCAATCCAGCCTCCCCCTGCTGCAGTGCCGCTCTCCGGGAGGAGGTGTGGACGCTGATGCCCTCGCAGCAGGCAGGAAGGGAAGCATGCGGGATCAACTCTGGCGCCAGCCTTCGATGAGCTGATGCTTTGGTTGGAAGCCCTTTGCAGGGAGGACAAGGGGGTGATAAAACCGAGCTGCTTGGAGAGAAAGTTTCTTTTCCCACTCTGGCTGCTTTTGAATGTTTCTCCTGCTGCGTGAGAGTCTTTTAAGACAGTGAGAAGCTTTGGGGTTGGTTTGATTTGAGTCAGCATGAGTCAGGAGAGCTCTAGAAAGTAAAGAAAACCCAAAAAATCAAAGGGGGGGTTGTGGCTGGCTGCAGCTCCTCTGAACCCCACGGCTGCATGGGGAGAGGGGCAGGGAGGTGCGGGGGCCCCACCCCCCCCCCAGCCCCTCGCCGAATGTTCTACCAAGGACCCACCAACCCCTCTTCCCTGGAAAGGTGCAGGGCAAGGGGGCAAAGCCAAGGCTGTGCCCAGCATGGGGGGGTTAAGGGGCTTCTGCATTCTCCCAGGAGCTTCTAATGAGGCCAGTCAGGGTTTTCTGCTCCCAGGAAACCGCCCCCACCTCGGGCCAGCGCTGTTCGAAGGAGCTGGGGGAGAGGAGCTTTAACCTGGGTGGGAGGTTTGGGCAGGGGATTATGCGGCTGCTCTGATACTTGTTCACCACGAGCGTGGGGTCTTCTCTAACGCAACTTTTTGACTTTTAGGAATGACCTTGAGGAGGCACCTGAAAGATGCAGCTGAGGGCCAAAATGGATCATTTGGGGAGGAAGAAGAGGCGAAGCTCTGACTGAAGGCTCCAGCCCTGGTTGTGGGTGTTATGTGCTCTTGGCAGGGGGGGCCAAGCAGGGAAGCTGGCAGCAGGGGCTGATCCATGCCGGGGGCTCATATGGAGCATCTTCTCCCACAGCTGCTGTCCCCACCTGGCTGTCGCCCCATGTCCTGCTCTGGATGTGCCGTGTGAACCTTTCCTGCCTGGGAGGAAGCTGGTCCCACCAGCCAAAAATGAGACGCTTCCATACCAGTTCGCTGCTTCTCTGTGTGGTGGCTGCCACCGCCATCCCCATCGTGCCCTGGAAGGTCAAATGTCCACCACAGTGTGTCTGCCAGATCAGGCCGTGGTACACCCCCCGCTCGGTGTACCGGGAGGCTGCCACAGTGGACTGCAATGACTTGTTCATCTCCGCTGTGCCTGAAGACCTGCCGGAGGGGACCCAGACTCTGCTCTTGCAAAGCAACAATATTGCCAGGCTTGAGCAGAGCGAGCTGGACTATCTCAGAAACCTCTCGGAACTGGACCTGTCGCAGAACAGCTTCTCTGATGTCTGGGACTTTGGCCTGAAGAGCATGCCCCAGCTGCTCAGCCTGCATCTGGAGGAGAACCAGCTTTCTGAGCTGCCTGATGGCAGCTTCCCGGGGTTAGGCAACCTGCAGGAGCTCTACCTGAACCACAACCAGCTCCGCAGGATCGCTCCCTGCGCCTTCTCCGGTCTCAGCAGCCTGCTGCGTCTGCACCTCAACTCCAACCTGCTGAGGATGGTTGACAGCCGCTGGTTCCAGATGCTGCCCAGCCTGGAGATCCTCATGATTGGGGGCAACAGGGTGGATGCGATCTTGGATATGAATTTCAGGCCCCTGTCGAACCTGCGGAGTTTGGTGTTGGCAGGGATGAACCTGAGGGAGATCTCAGACTATGCCCTGGAAGGGCTGCGGAGCCTGGAGAGCCTCTCTTTCTATGACAACAAGCTCGTGAATGTCCCCAAGCGGGCGCTGCAGCAAGTTCCTGGCCTCAAGTTCCTGGATCTGAACAAAAACCCACTGCAGAGGGTGAAGCAAAGCGACTTCACGAACATGCTGCACCTCAAAGAGCTGGGGCTCAACAACATGGAGGAGCTGGTGTCTATTGACCAGTTTGCCTTGATCAACCTCCCCGAGCTGACCAAGCTAGATGTGACCAACAACCCCAAGCTGTCCTTTATCCACCCCAATGCGTTCCACCACCTTCCCCAACTGGAAACCCTCATGCTCAACAACAACGCCCTAAGTGCCTTGCATAAGCAGACAGTTGAATCCCTGCCCAACCTGCAGGAGATCAGCATCCACAGCAACCCCATCCGCTGCGACTGCGTCATCCGCTGGGTCAACAGCACGGAAAACCACATCCGCTTCATAGAGCCCCAGTCCACGCTGTGTGCCGAGCCCCCTGACCTCAAGAGGAGGCACATTCGAGATGTCCCCTTCCGGGAGATGACGGACCGGTGCCTGCCTCTCATCTCCTCCAAGAGCTTCCCGTCCCACTTAGAGGTGGCAGACGGTGACAATGTCGCCTTGCATTGCCGAGCTCTGGCGGAGCCAGACCCGGAGATCTATTGGGTCACTCCATCGGGGGTGAAGCTGATCCCCTACATGGAAGATGGGCGGTACAAGGTGCATCCCGAAGGGACTCTGGAGGTTCATGGCATCTCGGCTCGGGAGGCTGGGCTGTACACTTGTGTGGCTCACAATCTCCTTGGGGCAGACACCAAGAGCATCAGTGTGATGGTCAACCACTCCTTCCCACTCAGTGAGGACAGCCTGGAGCTGGTGGTGGCGGATGTCCAGGCCTACCACATCCTGGTTGCCTGGAAGCCGCATCTCAACACTGTCTCCTCCAACCTCACCTGGTCCACATTCTTGCTTAGCTCCAACTTGGACATGACCAACGTGGCCCGGATCCCCATAGGGACCCACACGTACAACATCACACGGCTCCACCAGGACACAGAGTACTGGGCTTGCCTCCACGTGGCCTTTGTAGACTTGCAGGCCAAGGTGGCTTGTGTGAACGCCAGGACTAAAGAGGCTGCCCACCGCTACCGGCTCCTGGAGGGCAGGCAGAGCCTCCTCACCGTGCTGGTCCTCTGCCTCCTGCTCCTTGCTGCCAGCCTTGTAGCTCGCTACACCATCGGGACAGAGCCCAGGAGGGCCAGGGAGCTGCTCCGGGGTGCCACGGCCGTGCGCGTGGTCTATCCCCCCATCGCCCAGCCCTGGGCTCGGGGGCAGCGTGGCGGGCAGCTCCTGGCTGTGGAGGTGCAAGCGGCCCCCCTGGACTGCTGAAGGTTGATGTGCTGGTGGAGCTGACTGTGGAGGGGGTTGGGGTGGGAAGGGAGAAACTATTTTTTACCAAAAAAAATATCCAAACTACAAAACTGATCAAAAAAAAAAAAAAAGAAAAAGAAAAAAGGCATTTCATGGACCTGACCACGGGTTGAAGCGGCACGGCAGCTGGAGAGGAGCAGAGCTGGCCACGGGGCTCGCAGAGCCTCTTTGTGGTCCTGGCAGGGTCTGGACCCACGTGCAGGGTCTAGATCTGTGCGTGGCTCCTGCAAGCACCCGCTGGGCAGCCAGGGGGGCTCGGAGGGGCCCAAGCCCAAGTGGTACGATGCCCTGAGCGGTTGAAGAGACATAGAGACGATCAGCCGATCCCCGCTTCCCCCACAGCAGATCCCCCCTTCCCCATCCCCCGGCACCGGAGACACCCCAGTGGCATCAGCTCCTTGGCTGGACAGTCCCTGCTCTGGAGATGCAAACAAAGGCCTTTCCCTTGGGGATCCCCCTTCTTCTCGGTTTCGTTTTTGAGT
>NW_010431269.1:66451-66825 GCF_000710305.1 Buceros rhinoceros silvestris
CCCCCCCCGGCCCGCCCAGCCCCTGCCAGGCAGCCCTGCAGCCTGCCTCCTGCAAGCGTAACATCAAGGCTGTTTTGTAAACTTTTGTGGATAATGTTAAAAAAGGGAAGAAAAGGGGGGGAGAGGAAGTTCTTGCTTTTCTGGTTTTATATATATATAAAAAAAGGAAAACCAAAAGGAAATCCTTTGTATCCTGGTGTGCAGCTGGAGGGCTTTATGGTAGGAGCCCTTGACTCCAGGGCTGGGGTAGCTCAGCAGGACAGTCCCTGGGGTGACTGCCTGCTCCCCTGGGCTGCTGCTTCTGTCTCTGATGAGCAACTGAAACTGCGAGGGAAAGGGAGTGGCGGGGGGGGCGCGGCGCGCCCCCCCCCCCC
>NW_010431269.1:66981-71464 GCF_000710305.1 Buceros rhinoceros silvestris
GACGTGGGGAACGCCGAGCAGTGAGGCTCGAAGGAGCCCTCCTGCTCGGTGGGCACTGGTGCTGATGGTGCTGGTGCTGTTGGTCCCCCCCTTGTTCCCGGGAACCAGCCACCCCTTCGCTTGGGCCTGAGCCTAACCCCTGTGCATCAGAGGGAAGGACTTGGGAGGCGCTTTAACTGCAACCCGAAACAAAACGTGCCTTTACCAACACACAGACACACGGCCCCAGGAGACACTGGTGCAGCCCGAGGTGTGGGCACGGATCATCCAGAGCCTGGCCAACACCTCACCTGGGGGGTCCTTCCATGGGGGAGACCGAGAACACCCACTCCAGGCAGAGCCAGAGGGTGACGGGGTGCAAGTACCCCTGGAGGAAGCATCTCTGGGCAGACGTCATGCCCCCTCGGGCAGAGCCGGTTGTGCCAGCACGATTGCTGCATGCTCGAGGCTTTGAGAGGACCAGAAAAAACTTGACACGTGCACAGGGAAGTTCTTCATCTTCCAGCCAAGGCGAGATGGTTCCCCGCCAGATACGCCCTGTGGTCAGCCAGGCACACGGAGCCGCCTCTGCGCCTTCGCCGGGAGGTTCTTGCGGAGGGTAACGGCTCTCCCCGGCCCCCGGCGCCGCTCACCAAAGCGCTTCAGCAGGTGTTCGTGACCCAGCGAGATCTCCAGGGGCCCTCGGCACAGGCTGCAAGTCAAGGGCAGGCTTAAACACTTCGGTCAATTAGAGTCACGATCCGCTCTGAATACTGGGCTGGGGAGCCTTGGCCCCGCTCCGGAGCGGCACCACCGGGGTCTGCGGACTCACAGCCTGGAACAGCCTTTCTCCTCTGCTTTTTGTACAGCGGGGAAGCTTAAACGTAAAATATATTCCCTGTGGTTCAGCTCAATTGGTGCTGGAACATGTGGAAATAGTTGCTGAGAAATTTCCCTGGTTTTAACGCGTCCCTGATTTAAGCCTGCTCGTCCCCGCGGTGTGCAGGCTGAGCCCCGGGCATCTCCCAGCCCCTCCATCACTCCTGAGAAATACTCCATCCACTCCCAAACAGAGCAAGGAGCGAGCCCCCGAGAGGCTGTAATTTTTCGGTGTAGAGAAAAAGCCTCTTTGATGACGGTTATCGCAGCTGCTGCCACCACGCTGGGATGGGAGGTGAAGGCACGGCCGCTGCCTGCGTTGTCTGCTCGCGTCTAAGAGCGACGCCGGCAAAGCAGAGATTAAATCATGAGATCCACACGATTAATTTGATTTCCTGCAAAGGCAGAGCAACCTGAGGGGCTGCACGTTCCGAGGGAGATACCCACCACCGCAGGGCTCGCTTTTCAGTGGGTCCCCAGGTGGGTGCTCCAGCACAGGCTCCCCTCGGGAACGGGGTGGTCAAGTCATCCCCCAAATGTCCCCAACCAGGAGCTGTGCTGCAAACCACTCCTATCCCCTCCCTTCCCACGAGGCTCACACTCCCCATCCACCCAAAACCGAACCTCGCCGGCTGAATTCCAGCAGCTGCGGGTTTTTACAGGGCTCATGGCAGGGACTTGCAGCTCATCCTCTGCCTGGGGGCTGGATTCTGCTCCTGGGGAGGCTTTGTGGGGTTTATTTTGGGGTGTCAGGCAGGGGGAATGGGGCTCTTTAGGCACAGCAAAACCTAATTGCATTTAAGTTCCCTTCAGGGGGGAGCAGCCCCCCAGGCACGGAGGCGGGTTCACCCCGCGGGGTCTCAGCTGCCAGCCCAGAGAGCGAGGACGTGGCAGGAACCAGGTGCTTCAGAAAGGGGCAAAGTAGCATCTGACCCAGGATGCTCTCGACTGGAGAGCGCTTTAATCTGCCCGTCCAAGGCATGGCAAGAGCTCAGGCAGCTCCAATTAGAATCAAGATGTGGTCGGGCAGTTTTGAGCAGCAGCAGTAATTAACCAACCAGAGCAGCAGCTTTCCCGGTAGCAGGAGCCACTTCCTAGCACCATGCAGGGCTACAGCTCTCCAAGAGCTGCTCTAGGGAAGAGGCTCCCAAACTCCTCAAGCCCAAGAGACTGTCACCAGCACCTGCCAGCCCTCCTGCCTGCTGCCAGCCCAGCCCAGGGAGGCAAGCAGGGGCGACACCATCACCTCCCAGTCCTCCCCCTCCATCCAGCTGGGATTTCAAGGGCTGGTTTGGGAAACGCTTCTCCTCCTTGTCCCATCAGGTCTCACCCCCGGGTACTGGTTTCTCCCCATAAACCACTCTTCCTCAGCTGTTCATCAGGTTTAATTCCTCCTGTTTCTTTTTTTTTAAATTACCTTCACTCTGAAAATAGCAGTAAAACTCTCCATTACTGCTTCATCTGCCCTCTATCCCCCTCCTCAGCGCAAACACCGTCGTGGATCTCACACGCACCTGAGCTTCTCTCGACAAAACCAACCAAGAACATTGCGTGCCAGGCTCTATTTTAAGCACCTAATAAACCTGATTTTTGGAGTGGCTCCATCCTGTGTCCTTCTTTCGCTCAGTCCTTGCACCTGCCGAGGGCCCCACCCTGGAGACCTCAGCACCCACCGCTGTCCCCCCGCCTGCACCAAAGGCTCTCGGGTTCTGGGAGAAGCGTGACAGGCGCTTATTTATTAGTTCGTTAGAGAATCAAAGCAGGCCTCTCCTCCTCTCTCCAGCACTTCCTCCAAAATGATTTAAATTTACATGCCCGACCTCCCTGGCAAATGTCAGTGCCGTTATCCATATGCATGATGCTGTTATGATGAGGCAGGTGCAGCTTTCAAAACCTTTAGGACAATCTACCTGTCAATCTCCACAAGCAGCTCTCCTTCCAAATGCTTCATCACTTCTCCCCCTCCCTCCTTCCCCACTCATCTACAGGTGGGGAAACTGAGGCAGGGAGCCTCTTAGTGACTTACGGATCTCGGTCTGTTTTCCCCATCCAGGGGTCAGCAGGTGCTTCTTTGTCCTTTCCATGCAGAAGTCACTCAAAAAAAAAAAAAAAAAAAGGAAGAAGCAGTGAGGGAGTCACGGAGGAGAAATGATTGCAGCTCATTTCCTTCCCGTTGCTTTTCCAGCCTGTCAGAGCTGCAGCAGCTCCAGCCCCTGCCAGAGCAGCTCAGCTGGTCCCAGTAAATGGGTTCAGCTGCACTTGAGTGGGCAATTGTGGGCAATTGAGGCTAAAATCAGGCTGATGGGAAGCAGTGGGGCAGGGGAGGTGGCATCAGGTTGGTTTGGAGCTGTCTGAGGGTAGAAAAGTGCTGAGCTCTGCCTGCTCCCCTAGCTCTGCCTGGCTGTTCCCAGCTCTTGTCTCTCTTGGTCAGGCAGTCTCAGGACACCCAGCTCCTGGGCTGAGGGTGGAACCATCTGCAGGGGATGCTGCTGTGGATGAGTCTGTCCCACAGTACAGGGGGTCCTGCAGGAGCAAGGACTCAGGGGGGTGCAGCAGCATCCCAGGAGATGTTGGTGGTGCCAATGGACTGCGGATGCTGTGAGTCCTGGTGAGAGATGGGTCCTTGCTGCTGGCTCTGCCAGACAGGCTTAAATAATGAATGGAGAAACTTGTGTATGTCCACTTTGGGGTACTGGGGTCTGACCCCACAGCGAGCAAGGGGCTGGGAGGCTGTGGGTACCCCAGAGCAGGGGGCAGAGCACCCCAAACCCTGGGACACCCTCGCTGCTCCTGGGGCACCCTGGAGCTGTGTCAAACCTTTATTGGGTGAGGATGGGGAAAATTCATTTTGCATCTGCATGTGGCTACCTGGGATGTGGGGAAAGGCAGGCAGGGCTCCTGCTGCTGGGGAATGAAAATTAACGGGGAATAACAAGCCAGAGCCCAGCTCGGTGGTGGCAGGAACCGGGGGAGGTGGGGCGTTGGGGGGGGAGGTGAAAGCTCTGGCCTCTGCTCTGAGAGGGAGGGTCTGAGCCATTGCCTGCTGTTGGGGTCCTGCAGGAAAACCTCCGGTCAGTCCTCGTGCCAATCCCACCCAGCTTTGATCTCTGCCAATCCTTCCTAAATCTTGAGCAGTGTCTTGTAAATCTTTAATTACAAGAAAATTGCAACCTTAACAGTGAACATACAAACCCCACTGATGAATATTTAAAACTGCCACGGCAACAGATCTGAGGGGATTAAGAAAAGATATATTGGAATGACAGTTATTAAACACCAGATCCCAGTAAATGTTACCGAGCAGATAAATAATGCAGGTCCCTGACTGCTGCTCAGCTGCTGACAAGGGGGAAAAAAGCCCAAAACAAGTCAGAGGGGCTGGTGACACCAAGCCCTGGGACCCTGCCCACGAGCCCGTAGTGCTGGGGGGAAAGTGGGGGGTAAAAGGGTTTTCTCTCCTGCCCAGCAATAAAAAGCAGAGGCGCCCGGCAGTGAGGACGGGCCGGGAGCTGATGGTCTCTCTCAGATCCGTCGTGGTGCTGAGCATGGGATGGGTGTGGGGCTGCAGCCCCCTGGGTGCTTCCTTCGCCCGCTGTGCCCGCCCGCCCCCGCGCCCCCGGCCCCC
>NW_010431269.1:71534-79078 GCF_000710305.1 Buceros rhinoceros silvestris
GGGGGGCGCCAGCCCCCTGGGTCCTTCCTTCGCCCGCTGTGCCAGCCGGCTCCTGCCGCCTGGCCCTGTTTGCTTCCCTCACCTTTTTCTGTAAGTTTTGAGGTCACTGACTGAATTTCCATTATTAAATTTCCAGCTAGCGTTAAAGATTTATTAGGTCACGAAAGGTAACTAGCAAAAAGTTCATTATTCCGGATAGCCTAGGCCTCAGAGGGAAGATGCTGGAAACACGAATTACCCCAGCAACCTTCACAATAAAATATTGATCTAAAAACTCGGTTAATTATGAATATTACAGCAGAGTGATGAGCAAGAATCCTTTTGCAATGAGTTGCCCTGTCCTAACGTGGCCTGAGGACAGGTACCGGGTCTCCCGCAGACCAGAACAGCGGTGGGAGCAATGCCCAGCCCTGCCCAGTGCAGCCCAGTATCACTGTGTCCCCGCTGCAGGGCTCTCCCCAGGCCTCCCAGCATCCTGGGGAAAGCCAGATGTTCACCCGTCCTGCTCCTCACACCCTGCTCAGCCTCACGGGGTGAAGCGGAGGGCCGCGGGGTGGGTGCGTGCTGCTGCGGTTTGGGGATGGTTTGCGGTGAGCTCTGCTGACCAGCGACAACGAAGCACTTAAAAACCTAATGGGGGTGGGGGAGTGGGGGGGGGTGTGGTTTGGCCTTGCAGAAGTGCTGATGCCCACCTAGTAAATCTTTAATTGGCTGTGGAGGGGAACTGGGAGGCTCACCAGTACCGAGAAAACTAAATATTTAATTTGGGCACAGTGATTACACAAACAAGGCTAAAGGAAGAGGGGGAGAAGACAGATAAAGGTGGCACCTGTAGAACATTAAATCACAATAAAGGCACCGAGGAGATAAATAAAGCATCCCCTTCCAGCAAAGGAGGCATCAGCTGCTTCCTCCCCTGGGACAGCTGAGCACAGCCTGGGGAGCACTGGGAGAGCAGGGGCAGGCACCAGCTTATCTGCCCCAGCGTCCACAGACCACCCAAGGCTGCACTTGGCCTCCTGCAAGGTGAGAGAGAACCAAAAAAAATGAGGATCCAAAAATGAATTTGCAGCTGGGGGTTGAGCTCAGCACCGGGGTGGGGGGGAAGCCCCTTGCAGAGCCTGGCGAAGCTCCGCGGGGCTGGGGGAGAGTGGGCACCCAGTGGGAGCCACCTGCGCTGCCCGGCTTTGGGGTAAAGCCAGGAGCACCTCCCCGAGCACCTGGGGAGCAAGCGGGACTTGAAAGCATGGGTAGAACCAGGGCCAGGGAGGATACCCAGACGTTTCCACCATTAACGTGTCAGCAAGTGCCAGCAGCCCCCAGCTCCTCCCATCAGGCTCATGTTTTCAGCCAGAGCACTGGGTTCTCTGCACACTCCACTGGGTTGAGGTTGGTTTTTACAGCGTAAAGGCCTGACTGCGGCACGTGTTTCTTGCTACAAGCAGAAAACCCAGTTTCGCAAGCACGGGGCTGAGGTGAGGGTGCTCTTGTGATCGAGCATCGCTTTATAGCAGAGACCACCCCGAGCTCGGTGTGTCGGCGTGGTGACAATCCTCCCTGCTCCTGCGCTAATCAGGGTATCGGAGCAGGTCAGCTGGCTTGCTCAGCCATTCGTCTTCATGCTATCGATTTTCAGGAGAACACGGTTTCCAAAGCAGAATCACCGTAGCCGGCGCTTGTCAAGCTGTTCCCAGCGATATGCAAACATTGACCCGCCTGTGAAGGCATCCCGCTAAACCTCACTGGTAAGTGACCCTGCCCGATTTACTGCCGGCTGCACTGGAGGATGCTGCAGTACTGGGGTGTCCCGGTGCTGCGCAGGGAAAGGGCATGTCCTTGGTGGGCATCAGGGCTCGGCTCTTCTCTGAGTAAAGCTAAACGTGGCCACAAAGGCAAGTTCAGAGAGGCAGCTCACCCCAGTAAGCAGCTCCCAGCTCCCCCTCAATGGGACCTTCAGGGGTCTCCCAGCCTGTGCTGGTGGCTCGGACAGCAATGGGGGGGCTTTCATCAGCAAGGCTGGGCTTTGGAGAGCTTTTATTTCTCTCCAATGTTGACACTTGGGTCACTGACAGTTCTGGGGAAGGTTTGGATGTAGAGAGACTGTATTTTCAGTGGGACGGATTCTGCTGCCTGCTACCTCAAGGCAGAAGAGGGAGAAGAGCTGCTGGCTCCCAGCACAGACCCAGGAGCACAGAGGTTTTGGAGGGTGCTCCTGCACAGACCCACAACCACTTAAGGAGGTCTGGGAGTGCCCCAAGTGCTGCCCTGTGATTCTCTTATCTTTCGTAGGACAATGATTAAAGTGACACAGAGAGGTGGAGGGGCTTCAGAGGGCAGCAGCCGCACAGCGTTGGAGCACCAAGCTCTGGCGACTCAACAGCCTACAGCAAAACCAGAGCCTTTATTTTCTAAGATACTGAACCGCATTTGTTCCCCACAGAAACACGTCAAGGCTGCACTGAGAGGGAGGTGAAACGCTGTTGTTTCCCGTATGAGATGAAGAGCTGCGTCCTCTCAGCCAGCTGCCCCTGCCAAGGAGTCATTCAGAGGTGAGCAGCTCCAGCACCTGTCCTGGGAAAGGGAGGAGGATTCGTTCTGTGGGCCACTGGCAGGGAGCTGCTGCTCGCCCAGGGTGGGCAGAGCGAGGTGGGGGAATCTCACCAGCACAACACAGGCCCTGGCAAATGGGATGGAGACAGATGCTGCTTCCAGCAGCTCCTGTGCTTTGGAGCACAGCAGGGAGGGTTGGTTTTGTTGGCAGGGCACAAAGTTGTACAGGAGAGGAGCACGGGGCAGAGGCAGAAGCTTCCCTGCAGGCTTGAGATGAGCAGAGGTTACCTGCAAGTTTATCTCCTGCTAAGCGCAACCCAACTGCCACGTCATCCTGGACCCCAGCCCCACCTACAGCTGTGGTGGAAACACGGGCAGGGAACCAGCAGGTATCCCTGTGTTGGGGTGGGGAACCGGCTCTGGTCCCCTGTTCCGACACCACAGGTAGTTCTATTGCTTTTCTCCAAAGCAAGCAAGATGCTCTTCGTGACGAAGCAGCGTCTCCTCCTTGGCCAGCACCCAGTGATACATCACTGCTGGGCATGTGCAGGGCTAGTTCACAACAGAGCTGCTCCACCCACAGCACAACCCAAGAGGCAAATAACGAACTCCAAACCCCAACCCCGGGACTCCTGTCCCTCAGCACAACCTGTTCACGCCTGGCTGGGACCGCACAGGCTGGAGCAGGGGGATGAGAGCTAAGGGATGCTGCTGCCATCCCACTTCAGGCCACGCGTGGCCAGCGGGTGCCCTCTAGTGAGGTACCTGTCCGGGAGCTCCCCAAGCCCGGGTGCACCAGGGCTGCTTCCATCCCAGAGCCAAGAGCTTGGAGAAGGGCTAAGCCACCTCTCAGCACTGCCACAGGCGAGTGATGAGGTGGCTGTCCCTTCTGGCAACCTGGTGGCAACGGGACTGGGGAACCAGCTCAAAAACACCAGGAGATGAAACCACTCCCACGTACATCCGAGCTAGAGCCATCCTGGGAGGGATGGGAGGTCTCACCCTCCCTGGAAATGGAAATGCAGGAAGATCACTGACTGCTGGGCTGGAAACAGGCCTTTAGTTAAAGGTTTTCCCCAAAATGGAGAACAAACGAAATAACAAACCTATGTTCTCATAGAACGAGCTCAATTTAATTAAATTCATTTCACAGACAACAGAAAAACAGGTCATCGAGTTAGTGACACGTGCCTTTTTTAAATAGTGCAAACACACAGACGTTGTTTAGCAAGTGCTCCTGCTCGTTACTGCGGAGACTGTGTGGGCGTACGGTGAGAAGTGGAGCTTTTCTAAACAAGAATAACATCTCTGGGAACAACAGGCTGCAGAGAAGGGTGCTGGGGAGATCCTGCAGGAAATCACCCTTTAGAACAAGTCTTTATCTTTGCCAGAGGTACAGTGTGTTTCTGCTGCCCTCAAGCACCCTCTCAGACACTGTCAGGGTCAGGATCATGTGGACATGGCTCTGTGGCCCAAGAGTACACACACAACTCGAGGAGTTCCTTGCTCAGTTTACACACAGAGCGGAAACCAGTGCCCTTCCATCATGGCATCTACCAAACTGGTCAGCCTTCAGTGAAGGCCTCTAGTGAGAGCATTCTGGTTTTCCTTCCCAGACCGGAAGATGAGGCTCAGAACACGCAGTGTGAGCAGGCAACAGCAAACTGGGTTTTGAGACGCTTGGTTTTCACTCCACTTCCACCTCCATTTGTCCAACAGCCACTTTGTCTCTCCAAGGACAGCTTCGCGGCAGCAGATACGCACTATGCTGGACGCAGAAGGATGGAGCAGGTCCTAGGGAGCCGCAGCATCGTTTCCATCACGGTCACACACCGTAATAAATACATAACACAGGCAGAAAGCCCACAGCTGTCTGTGGAAACATCCACTGCTCAGAAGAAATAAGCACTCAGGGCTGCTCCAGAGGGTCTTTGTAATACATGTGGAGGCGGAACTGGCTCGGTAATACATCTCAGCAGAGGAAGGATGCTGAGATTTTTGGAGAGGCAGCTGAGGAACAGGCTGATGTGCAGTGTGTGTCAGTACAGGAGTCACTGAGAAGAGGTACTTAACCTGGAAAGACTTTCAGTCTTTCAGGAGTAGAAGCAACATGTGTACCTACGGCTGCCAGGGCAGAGAGCTTCACCAGAGAGCTGGTGTCACACTGTGGAGCACCGTACACGACACAGCTGAGAACCTCGTCATTCCCACGCTGCATTTAAATATATCACCAGCATAAGAAATCTGCTGGTCCTGGGGATAACTGGTGCCAAAATTTCCAGGAGGGATCTAGTAAATGAAACCTGACCTACAGGTACACTCGTGCCAGTGAGACTTGAGTGGGTTCCTGAGGAACAGCAACCAGTGTACCCAACGGAAAAAAGCAGTGGAACAGACAGACCCTGTCACGCGGGCATCGCAGGAGGGCTGCGCTCCACCTCCTCCTACCAGCTGTGCAGCAATGCCTGCTGCAGATTACCAGCAGCCTCCTCCCTCATATTGCACTTCACAGTAACACCACTCTGGGAGAGAAGAACAGTCATCGGCTATGGGACGCCAGAGACGCAGGAGAGAAGCCGAGCTCAGGCGCAGCTCACGTAAATGCTCAGCTCCTCCAAAAAGCGGGTTTTGGAACTAGGCTCCACAGACTGCCGTGTCTGTGGAGGAGGAAAGGAGCAGCACTGCCTGGCCACTGCCTCAGCTGCACTGCACACAAGTATCGTAGTCGAGTGCTTTGAGCTAGTTCTTCAACCCACACCTCAAGCCTGCACCTCCTAAAACAGGTCAGAAGAGCAGTTCTTGGTAAATTGCTACTTATTTAGACTCAGACTTAAGTCAAAGCAATAAAACATTCATTTCCTGCTCTAAAACTCCCCAAGTCCCAGCCACAACCTGGGCAGTTACAGCTACACACAAGGTGCTCGCACAGCAATAGCTTATTCTTCTACAGGAAGGAAAATCAGGGTACAACTGCGGTGTCTTGTGCACTATAACTCAGTTAAAAAGAACTCAGACCTTGACAAACGCCTGTTGTAAACACTGAACGAGAAGTCACAGACACAAAGATCAACAAGCTGAAAGTTACCCTGTGGATTTTTCACCACAAATGGCCCCACTGACGAGAATCTTCATGCAGTTGTGAAAGTGGCCTATCGGTCTCAGTGGGATTGTAGCAGGGATAGTCAACCCTGTTGCTGGAACTTCAGCTCTCCTGACTTCACTGGGTTTTCTGGTCAACACCAGTTAGATGTTTTTTGGAGTAAAACTGCTTTTAGCAAAACATTTAGTTCTTAGAAGCAACCAGGGCGAGGGGGAATTCACAGTATTCAAAAGTGCTACAAAGTGCCACAACGCACCTTGCTGAGCCTGACACCCCTAAAAGGGAAGGACCTACCCGACAGGAACTGCCTTCAGTGACTCCAGGCGGTAGCGCTGCTGGTCTTAGCATGACTAAAGTGCATCACCAGCAGTTTAACAGCCCTTTAGTTCACGGAGCAGTAAGTCAGCTTTTCCACAGGGACTGACTCCCATGGACTTAAGAGCGCACCAAAACTCCCGACGGTTGTTCTCCCACTTTTAAATTACAACTGTAAAGAACAGCTAACAATAGTCTAAGTTACAGCCAACACAGGAATAATCGCAACGCTATGTAAAATATAAAGTGGGTCTGATGTTTGGCAGTGATAGACAGGGACTGCATGTAGCACCTATACAGAGAAAAAAAGGCTTTGACATGGCTGTTTGCTGGGACCTGCTGCTGGGGCCTCCCACTGCAGGCCTGACCTTGGACTGGACCAGCACAAGGCGTGCGGAAGACAAGGGGCAAGCAGCCTAGAGGAGCACCGAGGTATGAGGCCTATCTTCTATCTTTACTCGTACCTCCTAGATTAGAGAGGGAATCACAGAAAAGACGACAAGGCAAGTTTATTTACTACTACTAAACGTGAAAGGTGAAGGCACTGTTGCTCCCGCGGCATGATCCCGGCCCTCCAAAGCCCTGGAGAACAGGGAGGCTGAGGAATACCTGAGCAGACTCTAGGACGTGATCTCAGAGCAGGGTTAGATGGTTTTAAACCACAAGCTCTAGCTGAGTTTTAATGGCCGGTAGAGCAGCTCTGAAGGACAATGTAAATGCTGCGAACAGATCTGAAGCGTTAAATCACAGGGAAAAAGTAGTGGAGAAAATTAAACCCCCTCACGCCAGGCGCAGCCCAGACTAACCAGCTGCAATTGCTGGTTTACAGGAGTGATTTATTTTCCCTCGAAGGCTTGTACCCTGTCTTTAAACCACATCACGTTCTAAAGCGAGTGTCTTTTATCCGGATTGGCCTGACGAGACGAGGTGGGTAGAAACCGCAACGGTGCTGTATGCTCCGAGCTATGAGAACACCCCAAAACCGGGCAGAGCTGTTACAGTTCAACCCAGCTGGCAGAGCAGATTCTGAGCTAACCTGGACAGGCCTCAACAAAGCTATGCAAGATGCTTTTTTTCATTTAAATACAGTTCTATAGCATCAATAGAAATGAAAAGCTCTGATAAAGCAAAGTGCATCACCTTCCTCGTTTGCCATCTGATATGTGACCTGAGACAGCCACAGATTTAAAGCTGGGGTCTGGGAGGAAAAGCACCTTCACCCTCTCTGACAAACCTACACCGAACAACACAAAAATAAATCAGACACCTGCCTATCTTCTCTCACTGCCCTCGGGAGAACTGATGCTTGGAGAAATGGCTTATCTACCCTGCGAACACCTTGGTCTACCCACACCTCCCACCCACCCTCCGAGACAGCCACAGATTTAAAGCTGGGGTCTGGGAGGAAAAGCACCTTCACCCTCTCTGACAAACCTACACCGAACAACACAAAAATAAATCAGACACCTGCCTATCTTCTCTCACTGCCCTCGGGAGAACTGATGCTTGGAGAAATGGCTTATCTACCCTGCGAACACCTTGGTCTACCCACACCTCCCACCCACCCTCCCTTCCTCCC
>NW_010431270.1:0-447 GCF_000710305.1 Buceros rhinoceros silvestris
AAAAAAAAAAAGACAGCATTTTCTTTTTTGTTTGGTTTGTGGGGTTTTTTTTGTTTGTTTCTCTAGCAAGAGACTTTGGATGGCTCAGTGTTTCCTGGAACCTCCTTTGCATCATTAGAGGCAAAAATTATGTAGCGGGTTCTTAAATAAAAGTATAAGCTGTGTCCTGTACCTCTTTTTTTGCCCTGAGCCACCCTGCCCAGGAGAGCCAGAACTACTGGACAGGAGCTTCACCTGTCGCTCCCCACTTTTTCTAAAACAGAAACCCTGGAGGCAACTCCTGGTCCTTCTTGCCCTGCACCAGTGCAGTGAATGTTCTAGGAGTTTCATTTCTTTTTAGCCCTCCCTCCACCTAATAAAGATCTGAGCATATCACTGGCGTTTGTCTGCATTTTCAAAGGCTCCAGGAGCAGTTGTGCTGTTAGAGCCTCCTGCTGACTGGGAGGG